>NC_073744.1:53863988-54163988 GCF_029784135.1 Toxorhynchites rutilus septentrionalis
AGGTTTTGTGCGTTTGTGGGATCAAATATTGTAAGGAGTGATGATACTCACACATATACATACGCATTTGCACAAATACACGCACTTTTCACCCAAAAACTCATAAAGGCGAAAGCTACGAATCGTTCGTTCTGAGAGTCGCGTAGGATTTTCTACTTCTGATACGATTTGCGATTAAATTGCCTGCAAACATTAGAATCTCTCAGCCTTTTTTTCTGATAAATACTTCTGATACGATTCGCGATTGAATTTTCCTCTAAGTTACTCCAAACTTTGAAAAATTGGCTAGCAAAAACGGCTAAACGTATCAATATGAAAAGTTCACAGATGTTTAGGGAATACACTAGGCTAAAAAGTTGCCTGCAAACATTAGAACTTACTGTGATATTTGCAGAATTACAGTGAATTTTGTAAAGCACTATAAAAATCCTGTTTTTTGAAATCGATGCAAAAAATTTAAATATTTTTTTGTCAAAGTAACAAGCTTTCCTTGTGCACAATTTATTGGAGTTTTCAAAACTGCCTTCCGATTGGTGGTGCGATGATTTTTTATTGAATTATTCATCATCAAAGACGAAGGGGTAATTTTTCAGTTAAATTGAAATATATCTGTGTGAAAAGGTCCTTCAGGAACGTTCTTAAAACCAAATGAAAGCTGGTTGATAAGGTTAATTGAATTTGCTATTGATTTGGTTAGCAAAAAATTGTGTTAGTCCATAATATTCTTAAAAAAAACAAAGAAAAATCTAATTTTCATTTCTTCCCGATATTATTGCCCACTTCACCTACACATACCGAGATAAAAATATGTTCGCAAAATATTCTAATATAATTCTGAAAGTTGTAGCTTCAAAATAATGCGCATCCCATCAACATTCGTTGATTTTTCACGAAGTTATAGCATGTCAAAAATCTCTTAAAATTTCCGACTCCGCACTCTGTTCCTCTAATTTTTTTGACGAGTGTATGAACAAAAAACGGTGGATTATTTATTTCCCGCTGTCTCGCTGTCATTCCTGTGTTTTCTCATGAGGTCAATTGCAGCATGCAATGCGGAAGCCAATCCACATATCACGGGTGCATTTCAGAACTTTCTTGTTGTTTCATTTGAAGCATCTCTATCATATTGAACGAATTGATCACATTGCAGCCACGAGATACCATTTCCACGCCGGTATAGCACCAACCTCTGTCATCGGTTCCCACTCGGGGCTCGAGGCAGATTGGAACAACTGTTTTAATTGAGTTTTTCATTAATATTCCATCGCAACCTATTCCATTTTCGGCTGGACCTATTCTGAGAGACATCAGTCCATCACCGTCGGCTAGGTTTATGTGCCACGAGTTCACGCACCGCACTAGCGGACAGTGTGTCCCAATTTCATTTCAGCACGTTACGTCTGAGGATAACGTTCCTTTCCGTACGAAATCTGCAGGCTACACTTGACATACACAGGCGGCAAACCGCGAAAATTGAAACGCCCCTAAGCTGTGCGTGTGCTCGGCCAGAATAAATTAACGCCAGCTGGGTGGACGTTGGCCGTGAGACCTCCTCGGCACAATTCGGCTATAATATTAGGCTGTGCGAAATTTTGAATGCAGGTCAGACTCCGTTCCACGTAGCGGACACGCACGTATGCTCATTAGGCGATGATGTCCCTGCTGGGAAAAATATCCGTGCCTGGGAGAGCACCGGCCAGACAAAATGTGCAAACTCATCAAACTGATACACTGTATTTTAATTACATCCCGTTTCAGAATTTGGCGATGACTGATTACTTGGTGATGACGGTGAAAGCGACCGATAACGATGACGGGACCAACGGGAAAGTGTTGTACCATTTACAGGTGAGTAGCAATCGTTTCGCACCACTTCCACCCCACGGCTGAGCATCTCGACGGAATGTTTGATCGGTTCAAACTACAGTTAGTCCGGGAGGTCAACACCGACTTGGAGTCTGTGTGGGTAGTAGGATATTTTGCAATGGGGACTATTTGCTGCATTGATTGAACTTATTTTTTTCTGATAATAGCCATAATTAAATTATCCAAGTTGTCAAAGCATCATATAGTGACTGGTACGAAAAAAGATCCCCATCGTCAAATATTAGTTGAGCGCCTATAAGTACATATATTTCATATTCAATCCATTTCTTAAGTAATAGCTGATCCGGCAAAATTCGTTCCGACCTAAATGGATATGTATTACACCTTGAAAGTACGGACATTGATAGCAGTTAAATTTCATCAGACTACGTTTTCTTCCGTCGTGATCGCAATGAAATAACCACCCAATATTCGCGAGGCAGTGGAATGCTAAATAACTGTTAGAAACTCGTTGAAATGTGAGTCCGTTTTGATGGCTAACTGTGAACAACTAGAACAAATCGCAGTACGCATAACAGTTTTGGCTGGCTCGTCACTTTTACCTTCCATTTTGGAAGAATTTCTAGAGTGAGAATTGAACTTGTGATCTCTAGCGTGAGAAGCATGAATGTTACTAAAGTCTGCTTCATTTAATATTGGAACACAAACAATTGCGTGTAGTTCAGTCATTTATTAACGAATTCATAATTTGTTTTTCATACAAATGTAGCATTTTCTTTACTCTTTCATAAAAAATTATTCATTGCTGTTTCGAAGAAATTCTCGTCCTTTTCCCGTAATACGGCACATTAGGCGGCGCACACCCTTTTCGTCCACCGTTTTGGCGATTTGATTCCACCAGTTCTTCATTTGAGTCATGTTCCTAACAAGTTTTCCCTTTGCCTTAAGCCTCCGCTTCGTGATTGCCCAGTATTTCTCTATCGGCCGGAACTGGGGGCAGTTTGGGGGGTTGAGGTCCTTCGGTGTTACGCTGACCCCGTTCGTTGCGTACCATTCCATAACCGTTTTGCTGTAATGGCAGCTTGCGAGGTCCGGCCAAAACATTACTGGACGGTCGTGGGCACGAATAAACGGCAGAATCCGTTTCTGTAGGCACTCTTTTTTGTAGACTTCTGATGTCATTGTCTTGTCAGTGAGAAAGACTTTGGTTTTCTGTCCACAACTGCATATCCCCTGCCAAATCGTGTACTTGCTGGCGAATTTATCCGCAAACACGAACTTAAATTTTGCAGGTACATCCCCCCGAGCCGTCGCCAAATAAAATTTTTGACCTGGGATTTGCCCAAAGTCCGCCTTCACGTAGGTCTCATCGTCCATCAGAATACATCCGTCGAACTTGGTCAGCACTTGGTCGTACAGCTTTCGAGCACGGATTCTGGCCACATTGTTCTGCTTCAGCGTCCGATTTGGCTGTTTGCTGGCTTGGAATGACCTTATTCCTTCCCGGAGACGAATTCGTCGCACCGTACTGTGAGCGGCCTGGAACTTATTGGCCAAATCGCGGTCTGAAAGATTGGAATTCCTCTTGACGGCCTTGATGACTTTCCCACGCAGTTTCCGGTCGACAGTTCAACTCCGACGCTTCGAATGCGGCTTCCGAGCCGTCGTCAATGTTTCCTTGTACTGCTTGATAACACGCCATACGGTATTTCTGGGCATTTTAAGCTGAAAACTGTGCTTTTTTCAAGAAAACTGTGCACAATTTTATCTCTCCGTTCGGCTTCCATGGCGGTTGTTTACAAAATGCTATCGTTTGGTGTTATGACATAAATACATGGTGAAAGGTAATGAATTTCCCGACACGTGGGTGAAAAAAGTTTCCAAATCCGTCCACTAGGAGCGCCACAATGAGCAAAAGAATTTGTTCCAATATTAAATGAAGCAGATTTTACTACCACTAACACAGATTACCTCATTGTTGTATCTCGCACCGAATTCGGGTATCCAATTGTATACTGCTCACGCCACGCAAGTGCAGTACAAACGTCATGATGGAGAGCACTACCTAATGGGCGTTCCGCTGGGAAGAAAAATCCTGCGAGGGTGACTGTGGCGGGCGCGCTTTACGTTGGAGGACCATTCTTAATCGGTTCACGACTCGACAGGTGAAAAACGCCTCGAGGGTGACTGTGAAGGAATGCGTATCAAGCTGGAGGGCAATTCCTAATCGGTGCACGTCTCGACGGGTGAACGGATGCTGGCACAATTAGAATGAAATGAAGAAAGTAAAAGGGTATGAACAACCGAACTTTCCTAACAACTTGAAAAAAATATAGGATGTTGTGTCTAAGACACGACCACATTGTTAACATAGAACTACACTGTTATTTTGTTCAAGTCCTTTGCTTTGCGCTCTTCTCAACGGAAGGCCTTTCTATTATTATTCCCGGTCTCGACTAGCTTAGCTGTCATCCTTGGTGGATATAGTTTTGTTACTATCATTCGAAACGAAATCACACACAAAATTCCTGAATTATTTGGTGAGCCTAGTTTGATGATTCCCCACACAATTGTGTAGTTAAGAACCGTAATGGAATGGCGTCAGGTTGATGTAATGATTTGCAATGCCAGAGACACCAGCGAGAAAGTAATTTGGTCGCGTCCACAGCTCAATCCGAACCGAAGGCATGTGATGACGCAAAACAAGGAAGAAACAAATCATAGGGAATTTCCGATTCGTTTGCTATGTAAATCGTCAAAATCCGTTCGCGGCAAAAATAGTTATTAACACTTTGACGGCCATGAGTGCAGCACTGCACACGCGGAATCTTCCAAAGTTCAAAACATGTGCGCTACATTCTACGTTTTACGTTAAAACTAATGTGTTTTTCGTTTTCTACTGGCCTCAATACATAGTAGGACACTTCGATATCATAGTTTGGCATCACTGCTTGTATTATTCTACCAATTACAATTTATCACAGCCCGAAAAGCTCCGAAAAGTTTTTATGTCTAGGTTTTTTTAATAGAAGACATTTTACGAGTTTGAAATAATGTTATAAAAATGTAATTTCGATAAAATAAATTGTTTTATAATGATTTTTATCGATAATTCACTCGTTTACTTTGAGTTGGGGCAGCGTGTGCAGTACTACACACGGGTAGTTTTTACCCTTATATGGCTGATGGGGATGAATTTTTATGCTAGATGGATTCCTGGCACCATCTAGTATGAGAATCAACCATTGGACCCTCCAGGTTTTTACACCAAGGCCGTCAAAGTGTTAACGTTAACTTTATTTCATCTAAACGTGACTTGTTTTCTGATTTGGCACCCTTAGCACTAAACCTACCGATATTTCATGTATACCTATTCCTACAGCGGGTCAGGTGACCCTTCATGAATAGTTAGTGAACAATGATTCGATTTATATAGTTTTGTTAAGAAACGTGGCATACCATATTTCTCCTATATATTTCTACATTTTAGGATAATAATTATTAGCAAAATAATGAAATTACAATTTTAGACACGCAAAATAGCGCTACAGATTGGAATGGTTACTGTCACCTCGCTGGGATAGTCAGCAATACAATCAATACTAATCATTCACTATTTATTCACTAATATAAAGTGTCCAGATGGTCAGAGGTCTAATGCGGGACACAAAAACAAAACGTTATGTATATACGTTATGTGAACATAAACCATAGTTTGAGTCGAAACTGATCTGTATTATTTCTTTCTAAGTATCGGCACCCAGTTGTGATTTTTAGGTGGTTTAGATTTTGTTTACGCCTGAAAACAACACACTCAATCAGAGCATTTATGCCTGGCAAGCAAGATTCGAATTCTACAATTTTCAAATTACCGAATAGAATGCTCGAAAATTCCAATTTATTTTTCGTCGATTTTAGTGTTAAAGTATGCATTCAAAAAAAAATGGATCAATTTCGGATGGTGATGAAATATAATTTTATGGACCAAATTTTCTTTGAATCTTACGTTTATTAAGCCTACAACAAAAATGATTCAAGGCTGTTGATTCGCAGCAGCAGCACTGTCAAGCAACTTGATGATTTTTTCATACTGAAAGTTCCACCCTACAGCGAAAAAGTTGGACATCCTGAGGTACTTTGTGTCCACCACATATAGCCGATCTGTTATTTACAACATCATCTCCCTGTGGCTCCTGAGGCCCGGAGATCGAAGCAACCGGCCAAACGGTGAAGGAGAATCTGGCCGAAATGGACATTTTAATGCGGAAGCGCCAAACGAGACCGGACGTATCTGAGCAGCATGCAATCACCCAGAAGGAGTAGCATGAGGTGCTGGTGGAAAACTTCTTTTCTTGCTCATAATGAAAGATGAGACGTACTTGATGCTAGAATTCAATGAATGGGACCGGGTACTTTACGTTCTCCAAGATGACGTCGAATATATCATCCACATCAAGTTCTCGAAGAAGGTTCTTCTCTGACAGACGTGGAGGGAATGTCCAAGCCACTCTTCTTTCGAGTCATACGATGAAAGAGGAGATATATAGTACGAAGTGCTTGCTGGAAGTTGCGAAGGTGATGTGGTCTTTATGCCGAACCTGGGATCAGCCCATTATGCCAAAAGAACACTGGAGGATGGATCGGCTGGATATAAACATTGTCGCGAAGACCGCCAACCTTCCCAACATTCCCCTGCTGCGACCGATAGAAAACTTTTTGGGCTAATTGCTAAAATGGAGAGACAGTCGACCACCAAAGCCACGAAAAGATAAAAGCACACGTCGACTTACATCTTTTTATCGGCCATGGTTGAGGTTCCGGCCAGCTTCCGTAAGACCACCCAGCGCTTCATTTACGACACTTCATCAAACAACGCTACCTCTTCCTGTCGAGTATACACTAGTTCTTCCGGCTTTTTTAAAACGTTAAGCCCTGACCGAGCTAAGGGACCAAAGAAGAACTTTTTGTCTGACTTACGTTGATCCCTGCGGATCAATAGGGGACTTTTATAAAAATCATTTTCCAATTTTGTTGCTGTCGCTTCCAGTTGACACTCTCTAAACAAAAAGCCCATTGTCGGTGTGATGAAACCAGCTCAACGTAAAATGGATGCATTAGCATTGATCCTACAGATATCGCCAATACAGCTTGGCAATATCTGCATTTTTCCTCTTTGTCTTGTTTTTCGAAGTGATACCAAATTTCACTTCCGATTCTATTATTTCCAGACGTCTTTGCAAAGAGAAGTGGTTAGAAGAGTTGAATTAGTTTGTTCATTTAAATAATTTGCCATCTTACCGTTCTATGGAATTTGGTTTTATCCCGTACAAATAATTCGCCACATAAAGATGGGTATCAACACTGCGAATATATGTCATATTATGATATTAATATGGCACAACATTTGATTAATGGGGGTCTCCGTAGCCACATTAGTTGCGCGTTCGCTTAGTAAGCGATCGATCGTGAGTTCAAAACTCAGGACCCTCATTTGACCATCTTTGTGTTGTTACAGAATAGCTACGTCCATGCAACAATCATCAGCGATGGAGATCGATCCACGGTCGAAATAAGATCGATTCATCCATACAACTGCTCTGCTCTGCAAGACACATCGGGCTGCTGTTCTATAAATAACTCAACAATGATCAATCAACTGTCTCCGCTGTCCGGTGGTCCAACTGGATAATGGAAGAACAGAAAGAATACTCTTACGCCTAAATGGCTACTGTGTGAATGTACCATATGTAATGGTATAGAAGGAATACTGGCGAATGACAACTGTGTAATGTGCTAATTATAGATATATGATAACCATGTGACATGTACACGATTAAAATTCGGCTCTGTTACAGCTAAAATGCTAATGAGCCTTAAATAAATAAATGGGATAAAAAAAACATTTGATTAATAAATAATGAATGTTAATTACCGTCAAATAAATTAGTAGGCTATAGCTTTACAGCTGTTTAGCAGCAACAAAACGCGAGCGTTAGTCTGAAAATAGTCAAACACAATATTATGTAATACGAAAAATATTTCAAATCAATGACACAAAAAAGTATTCACTCACCGCTTAACAGGACTGTCCAAATTATTTTCGTCTTCCAAAGCCTTTTCCTAGCGAAGGGGAGAGATATTGATTAACAAATCAACTTAATGAATTGTTTAATACCTTACCGTAGGGGTTTTCAAATGGTGCTCCGCGAAGTTATAGCAAATGCTCCCGCTTGAAAACCCACCTTGAAAAAAAACATTCTTTAATCTAATTTCACCAGGCATATGGTAATTTATCTTGTTTACTCCGGGTCAGATGACATGCAACCGTAATAGAGTTTTTCCAGTTGAGTTGGGTCAATGTAAACACGATTTGTTTTATTGATTAAAAATTGCAGGTGCTCCATCAAATAATTTTGCTATAAAAAGTGCTCTGCCATAAACAAAAATCTGAAAAACCCTGCCTTACCGTATGCTTCAAAATATAAAAATAAAACTTTATTGATTATAACAATCCAAATGAACAATTTGAAAATCAGCGTATCCTCAAACAGCTAACCAACACGAGTTTTAATTTAAAAATGGCAATATCGGCTTCTTAGTTTTGTTTTGTTTTTTTCTTAGCACTATCGTTTGTTTCCATTCGTATATTTAAGCACTATTACCCTTTTAGCACTGTTCAGCTACCGTTCGTTCGTTCACTTTCCACTTGTACTGCGGTCATCACACACAGTTCGTTCTGAACTGTATGCACAGTTCAGCCAGCGGTCAGTTCGTTCTGAACTGTATACACAGTTCCGCCAGCGGTCATCTACACAGTTCGTTCTGAACTGGTTCTGAACTGTAAACACAGTTCATCGTTCACAGTTCGTTCTGAACTGTTTACACAGTTCCGCAAGCGGTCATCTGAACAGTTCGTTCTGAACTGTGTAAACAGTTCATATGAACTGTTGCCCAGTAAAAAAGAACGACCGTTCGTTCACTCTTTTTGGTGAACTAGTTCTTTTGAACAGTTCATGAACGGATAAAACACCCTATGCAAAATATCAGCTCAATCGGACTTAAGGGAGAGTGGCGCAAAGCGGTCAAAGTTCGAGTTTTTCGAAAATCGAAAAATCACCCAAGGGGGGAGTAAAGGAAATGGGGGTTTTCGAAAAAAAAATTGGTGTCAAATGTCTCAAAATTGCAAGAAACGTCGAGATCTTGTGTCATCTCGAAAAAAAAATTTGTTGAAAATCGGCACTCTGGCACCTCGAAATTTCTTTTGAAAAAAAAATTTTTTTTTCACTCGGTAGTTTTTCGCGATTTTTGACAAAACGATTTTTTTAGATAACTGTAAATCTCGACGTGTCATGCAATTTTGAGATGTTTGGCACCAAAAATTTTTTTAAATTCCGATTTCCGTTGGTTTTGCGGTTTTCAAATAACTCAAATTTTAACGTCTGTGACACCAGTAAATGAAGTCCGAATGAGCTAATATTTTGCATAGGGTATATTATCGTGTAAATCAACATTTCGTAGCAAGCTCTGAATAAAAAATCGAGGTAATTATTTTTATTGGCATCCAAAACCATACTTTTCGTTTTGTGTTCCGAAAAAAAAACCAGAAAAAAGTCCCAAAGTGCCGATTTTTGACATTTTTTTTTTTGAGATGACACTAGATCTCGACGTTCCATGCAATTTTAAGTTCCATTTTTCCCATACATTCATTGGCACCCTAATGTGCAGTAACAGTGACAAACTTCAACTCTGATTATACCACGTTGAGACTGCGAAGGATCGTTAGTATCATTGAAGAAGAAGAGAAGATCAATACCATTAATGGAAAATGAAGTTTCTGGTTCCTCTCCATCAAAGTTACGTTCCATTACGCACATATACTGCAAGTGGATCATTTTCGTGCCGGTCACTGTGGGCTAGGTATTGTGTGATTTTAATGATATTAATTAAAAAAAAACTGAAGATTGAAATGAATAAATAAATTGATTTAGTCATTTTACCGCCTATAATCGAATCAGCTTCCTATATTCAAAACTAAAACCCTCTGTTACTCCCGCACACGCAGGTCAATAACCAAAACGTACAAGAAACGGACGAGTTCGTCATCAACGAAATGTCCGGCGAGCTGCGGATACGCAAGCACCTGGATCGGAAGAAGCAGTCCCGGTTCGAGTTAATCTTGGTGGCACGCGATCAGGGCACACCGGCGTGGTTCGAAACGTTACGGTTTCTCACCGTTCTGCTGGTGGACGTTAACGAGAACCATCCGGAATTTCCGGACGCTTCCAATCCGTACAAATTCTTCATCGCCGAGAACAGTCCGCGTGATATCCGGATCGGGAAGATCCAGGCGTTCTACGACAGTCCCGAACCAAAGATCTACTACTACATGCTGCTGGGCAATGAGGACGGTGCGTTCTACATCGACAAGATAACGGGGGACATTTATACGAACAAATCGCTGGACCGGGAGGAGGTGGATGTGTACGCGTTGTACATCCAAGCTAGCAAGAAGCCCGATCTGCTGATAACCAAGCGGGATCGGATGCTGATGTCGATCAAGAAGCTGGAGCGTGACAGCACGGTGGCCAAAGTGTGGGTCACAGTTCTGGACGTGAATGACAATCCACCGCTGTTCAAACGTGATGTTTATTATGCTGGAATTAGTTCTAAAGCATCCATAAATGAGCTGGTTACGATTGTTAATGCGACAGATCGCGATTTGGGATCAAATTCAACGATGGAACTGTTTATAAGTGGGTCATATTTGTACAAATTCGGGGCAACGAAGACAACGGGAAGTATCGTTCCGAGTCCGTTCGCCATAAGCCGAGACGGCCGAATAACTACAGCAAATTACATGGCGGAATACAACCAGGATCGATTTATTTTGGAGGTGATTGCGAAGGAGGTCGAGTCCCCGGAGCGAGTCGCAACCGCTATGGTGCATGTTTGGATTTTCAACCCGGAGCAGCTGGTCCGGGTGATACTGTCTCGGCCCCCATCAGAGGTACACATGGAGCGGGAGGAAATAATCACCGAGCTCTCGAATGCCACCGAGAAATTGATCATCGTGGACGAAATTCGGTACCATGTGGACAGCATGGGTAGAATAAGGATGGACTGGTGCGATATGTACTTCCATGCAATCGATATGAACACCCAAATGGTTGTGCCCGTGGAGGAAATACTGAGGGAAATCGATGCAAAGTACGACTTTCTGCAGGTGAGTTTCCACTGGTTTTAATTCATATTTTGGTTCACGTTGTAAAAGCAAACACCGCACCCATATTGTGTTTCAATCAATCAACCTAACTTAATTTTCTCGGTGATAATATATAGTGCTTTGACAATGAAAACTAGTCACTTTATCCAACCATATTATGCTATTATAATATGCATTTAATCTGCTCCGCCCCACCTGCAGGATTACAATGCCGGGTTTTCCATCGAAAACGTCGTTCCAGCGTACGCAACGACCGCCCAGGATGAATTCGACCTGGCCCTGGCGGCCATTATCGCCCTGCTGATAGTGCTGTTTGTTGGTGCCGTGAGTTTCATTGTACTCTGCTGCTGTTTGAAGCATTGGTGAGTTGAGTTATCACTATCCTTCATAGCCTTATCTTCTAACCTTTTATTTTTTACGCCCAGGGTCGTTACGATTCCCAATGAGACCAGGAGGAAAGATGCTCTGATCAAAAAGCAGATTATCGAAGATTTGAATACGACCGAGAATCCTCTCTGGATTGAACAGTGAGTCGATAATCGTCAATAGTAATGAAATTCCTCTCCATTAACACCTTTCCTATTTTTGTCATTGTTCTCGATTTCAATTAATCATGGCGAAAAAAATAGAAAATTAAAGCTCTACGAGGAGCAGGAACTGACGATGCAGGTTTTTTCGGAACCAGAGCTAACGCAACAGCAACAGCAGCAGCATCAGCAGCAACTGAATAATTCGAACAATACGTCGTCCTCAATCAACCCGGAGCAGCCGCTAGTGCTGGGGCTGGATCGGCGGGATTCGTACGAGCTGTCCCAGGGGGGTGGCGATAACACATATGCCACCATCCAGCCACGCAATTATGGCACCAATCTGAGCACGGTGCTGGGCAGTGCAATCGGTAGCGGGGGTGTCGGCGGTGGCGGAGGCGATGGAGGCGGCGGATACGGGGGTGGACGCGCCAGTGGCCTTGGGCTGAGCGGGGATATGGCGGATTATGCTACGCTGCGGAACAGCAGAGCACCTTCGGTAAATAGCTGTTCTTTTTCATTTATTCCTCTCTCTCTCTCTCCACAGCTCATACACAGTATGTCGATGTTCCGGTACTGGTAGTGAAAATAAACCTTTAAGCAATTTTTTAAAAACATTTTATTGATTTATTTATTCGATGTGGTTTACACTAGCATTCATACACTTTCACATTGGTTTGATTGTGAACTCGCTCATTTTCAGATCAGTTGAAACCATTTGAATTAGGGATTGTTAACCGGTTTTACCGGTAATACCGGGTCATTTTTCATCACCGAATTACCGGTAATTTTACAATCAAAAACCGGTAATTTCGATAATTTTCATTTTACACCATAAACGATAATCGCCTTCAGGCCGCTTTGAAAAATTACTCGAGAAACAAAATAATATTGAAATAACACAATTGTCAATGTTGCACCAATACGACCTCCGAGATATAGTTCAAATATAGATACTCAATCTGAAAACGAGACACGGAATAAGCTTCAGGTATAAAGAACTGATAGCGATAAAAGAATTAGTTGATGCCCTGGTATCAGTTCTAGTCGCTATTGAACTGCTGTGCCGGAAGAACTGCGCCCTTTATGAATCTGAAGACTGGTTTAGACTTTTCGTGAACGTTAAAATGAACAGGTGATGAAATAGTACGAACATTCCACACTGAACAACATTGCGAACAAAAAACTCAGAAAATCGTAGTTAAACGAGTGTTGTTGTTCACGTCCACGTTCACATTGAATTTCGCCAGTGAACGTGAAGTAAATAACCATCGAGTTTCAATAAAGTGATTCGGATAATTTGACTCCTCACAAAAAGCTTCCATAACTTACTATTAAAATACAACAATACAGTAGAACCCCGATTATCCGCGAAATAGTAGGGCTAGATCACCGCGCATAACGAAAATCGCAGTTAACGCAATAAAGGGCATGAAAACTATGTTTTATCAATAATTATTGAACTATTCATCTGTAAAGTTGTGTACATCAGTGATTAGATAATGTGAAAGCCATGACAAAACGAAATAGCAAGACTCTACCACTCACTGACAAATTTCGGGAAGTTTTATAGATTTACTAGGGAACTCACTTTCGTGGATAATCCGCACCGCGGATCAACCGCTCGCGCATAATCTAGGTTCTACTGTATTTAATTTGTGTTTGACAATGGAGAAGAGAACGGTGAAGGAGAATCAAAAAGATTCAGAGAGCATTGGGTGCATCCCATTCTCAGTGATTCACACGGCACACAGCGAATTGAGAGTGGATCGAGAGCGAATTGAACTATCGGCCGATAAACAATCGTCGTGTGTGCGTAGATCAATGCTAGTCAGTACTGATTAACCGTTTGAGTGCGGAGCAAATTTTGTTAGCATATGCCAAAAATGCGGACGAGTTTGGGTATATTTAAAAAAATACTAAAGAGCTTAGATAACTGATTAGGTCACAAAAGTTGTATGAATAGGAAAAAAACACATAAAAAGTGAGGTTTATAAAATTTACTAACATGAACTCCCTTATTTATACATAAACTAGCTGACTTCGTCTTCGCCCAAAATTTGTTTTTTTGTTACTAAGCGCAAGTTCATGAGTCCAATAGCAGAACTGTTCATTGATTGATCTTCTAATTGACCCCGTTGAATTTACCTTTCACTAAAAAAAAATCCTAGTACTTCTACCAAAACTCATCATTATAATATCAGATTATTTTCAGACACAGACCCCTCCCTCTTCCCTCTTGAAAGAGGGGGGAAGAGTGTCTATTAACCATAGAAACGTGTCGTGCCCCCTAAAATCTTAACATGCCAAATTTGACTCCATTTGCTTGATTAGTTGTCGAGTTATGCAGAAATTTGTTTTTCATTAGTATGACAGCCAACCTAAGAGAGGGAGGAGAAGTATCTAACCACCATAGAACCATTTATTGCACCCTGAAACCCCCACATGCCAAATTTGGTTTCGTTTGCTTGATTAATTCTCGAGTAATGCAGAAATTTGTGTTTCATTTGTATGGCAGACAGCCCCTCCCCCCCTTAGCGAGGGGGTGGAGTGTCTAACCACCATAGAAACATTTATTGCACCCTAACTACTCTACTCTGTCGCTTTCAATCAGGATATCGCAAAAATTGCAGCACCACAACCGCTCTCATCAACATTGATAATGACATTCGACGCGCTCTTGACAAAAAAAAAATGATAACTGTGCTAGTGTTGCTCGACTTTAGTAAAGCATTTGATTCTATAAATCATCTTTTACTTTGTAAAAACTTGAACGCTCTTTTATGCTGCATGAATCTGCCGTTGCGTTGATGTTAAGCTATTTGTCGAACCGCTCTCAATATGTTGATTTCGACGCTACGAAATCTGATATTGTCCAGATTGAAAGTAGCGTACCGCAAGGGTCTATATTAGGCCCTCTATTATTTTAAATGTTCATAAATGACCTACCTAATCAAATGAACTACTGCATGATTCACCTGTATGCCGATGACTGCCAGTTATACCTATCAGGGAAGCCTATTGATTTAACAAATGTTGTAGACATCGACATTGATATTCAAAATATAATATCTTGGAACAATAACCAATTTTGCTCGTAAGACTCAAGCTATAATCTTTAAATCTAAACACATGAATATACACGGAGCACCGTTTGTCAAAATGGACAACGAGGAAATGACTGAAGTTGTTAAAAACCTTGGAATTTTGATGGACAGAAGCTTAAACTGGAAAGCTCAGACTAATACAGTTTGTCAAAAAGTTTACTATGCGATGCAGACCTTGGTAGCACTCAAACAATTCACCCCTCAACATATCAAATTAAAACTTGTTCGATTATTGATTATTCCACTATTTGAATTCGGTGATATACTTTACGCTAAATCAATGAATGAAAATTTTAGAAAACTTCAATTAGCTTTTAATTCTATTACCAGATTTGTGTATGGACTTAATAGATTTGACCATATCTCATAATTTTCTAAATTAATACTAAACTGCAGTTACAGCGAATATTTAGATCTTCGAACATGTACAATGACATTTAAAATTCTAAAAAACGCCCCAAAATACTTGGAAAACATTTTCATTACATCATCTCTTCCACGAACTCATAATTTGCTATTTTCAAGGTTCGAAACAAATATTTAAAGATTTTCTTTCGAATATCGAGCAATAACGCCATGGAACAGCCTACCACGTGCGATTAAAGCAACAAATTCACTAGCTACATTCAGAAGGGATTGAAAAAAGCATTTATGGAACTGAATTCACCATAGAAAACGAAAGTTATACATACTTTGAGAGCCATTAGAAGGCTATTTGTGTTATCAATTTTTATAGAAATAAATAAATAAAATAAATTAATTCTCGAGTAATGCAGAAATTTGTGTTTCATTTGTATGGCGGCCCCCCCTTAGAGAGGGGGTGGAGTGTCTAACCACCATAGAAACATTTATTGCACCCTAAAACCTCCACATGCCAAATTTGGTATCATTTGCTTGACTAATTCTCGAGTAATGCAGAAATTTGTGTTTCATTTGTATGGCAGCTCCCCCTAGGAGAAGGGAGAGAAGTATATACCCACCATCAGTGTTTGCCAAATGATCCACTCATTGAAAAAATCGCTTTCGTTCGTTCAAATATGATCTTTCAGGAAACATTTCCCCCAGCGGTATTCTATTGTTGTTATGTGCTGCAAATCACGACACAAAAGAGAACGAGACAACTCTGCATCGGCTCGCACTTCATTGCACACCAGCATGCAAGCAAAGCTATCATATACGCTTTCAGTGCAGAAAGCTTATTTTCTTGTTTGCCTCTAACATATGCATACCGACCTCTCCATGCATCATGAAACAGCAGGATCATACGGACAACGCAAAGCGAAAGATTCATATTCAGCTAATGTAGCAGATCCTGATTTTTAAGTCTCAGAGAGTGCAAACTATATGATTATTTAGCTCGATAGAGGCTAAGGGAAGGGTAGTCAGATTATATTTTCCATTTTTAACGCCGCTATCCCTTGAAATGTGTATATTCATATAGACCGCATAGTTTTACCAGCAACACCGCTCCAGTGAGAAGCAAAAACTCTCGCGTTTTATCTCTTTTCCCATTCGCTGCTCTCCGCAAATGGTGACGTAATGATGACGTAATTTTTCTTGTATCATTTATTGCTTTACACTTGTCTGTGCAGTGGGTTTCGCTATAGTAAAATGAGACGATATATGCGGTTCAAACTTGTATGCAGGCTTCGAAAATAGTGTGCCATGTTTGATACAACTCGAATATGCAAACAATAGTCTTCGTTCCTCTCTTAGTTTAATCACTAAATGTTACAAAAGTGATTGCTGACATTCATACATCTGAATGATCCTCTCATATTTGGTTATATGTTCGTGAGAGTTTACTTGCATGACACATTGTGTATCATTTGATTTTGATCGAAATCCAAACACTGCCCACCATAGAATAATTTATTGCATCCTAAAACCTCCACATGCCAAATATAGTTTCGTTTACTTGATTAAAAATAGAGTAATGCAGAAATTTGTGTTTCATTTGTATGGCAGCCCCCCCCCCTCAGAGAGGGGGTGGAGTGTTTAACCACCATAGAAACATTTATTTTCATGTCAATCGGTTCAGTAGTTTCCGAGTCCATAAGAATCAGACAGACAGAAATCCATATATATATATATAGATTATTTTTTTAAAATAATGAAAAATGATATTTTGACAATTTCATTCAAAATTATAGTTTGCTGCAAAAAGCGCGTGAAGTCCTCTTTAAAAAATGTCCCCGAAAGACGAAATCCTACGTTAAGAGGTGCTAAGTCAAAAATAATACCATAGAACAAGAAGAGCTGCAGTTGATCTATATGTTTGTGAAACGGTCTAGTATAAAAATTTAATACTGTTGGGTTTTTCTTTTTCGTTATTAGTTTGTTTGTCTTGTCCCCTCATCTCACCGTCGCCCACCCTCGACAGCTAGTCGAACACCAGATGATATCCCTGGTCATTATGCACAATGCTACAGTGCGTGTGGAAACCACTGTTGAGACAACGGTACTCTTTATCCTAATCCCTAACCTGTCCTGTCCCATAAAAATTGTTGCCCTTTTAACCTCGAGTAAACCGCGAGTATTCGGTCGAATCCTACAAAACATAACAATTAGTTGAAACTTTGTATAAAAAAAACCTTGAATTAGCGGCTCCGCAAAGCTTGATCCAAAAACTTGTTTCAATAGCCTTAAATGGAAGTAATTTTAAGGCTATTGAAAATACACCAATCGGTATAAAAGCGAGTGTCGCTCGGAAATCCACTCAGTTATGATTGCGCAACGATTGAGGTAAGATCGCTTGAAGGAATGGATGTTTCCCTAACACATATTTCAAAACCATGAAGGGAAACTGGAATTGTAAATTAGATGCAAGCAGCGGGTACTTTTGTACTCGCTTGCGTTTCTGCAAATCGGAATGTATCCCTAAAACGAAACTGAACTTCTACGCATACCGTTTGATGATTAGGCAAAATGTTGATAACTATTTGCTGCGAAAACCACTACCAAAATGCATGAATTTACCTAAATTTGGATTTGTTTGCAATTGAGTTCGTAAATTGTTTAATTCATTCACTAGTTTAATCAATACATACAAAAGATAGCTCTACGTAGCGGCGATATCGTAGCCAATGAGGAACATCCGATGTGCGATTATTGCTAATTGAAAAGAACACAAATGATTACTAAGCCAACGGCAGTCCTACGTCAACCTTGCGGTTATATCATAGGTATAACCCTTCCATATTTTTTTTCCTTTCACTCCACTTTCAGTATGATATGCATCAATCATCGCATTCTAATTGCTGTCAATTCTTCCCATTCACAGATGTTCGAGTTTCGAGGATCGACATTCCAAGTCCAACAGCTGGGCGGCAGTGATCAGCCAGACTACGTGACGGAGCTAATTTAAGAAGCCGTGTTTTTACTCTACAAAAGTATTTTTGTTACATGCAGCTAGAAGTAGATAATGTTAGAGCATAGTTTAGTCCGAGATATTTACGAAAAGAAGGAATGAAAGACCCTCACGATGATTTAAACGAAGGTGCAAAAAAAGAAGTGTAAAGGAACATGATTTGAATCCATGATTGCCAATTCTCGAACCAAGTGAAAATTGAAAACAAAAAGACGTGAATGCTCAATTTGTAATAACTGTGTTAAATACTCAAAGCAACTATGATCGATCGACATATTGAATCTGTTTTGGAAGAAACTTTCAAGAATTATTGGAGAAACAAGTACGAAACACTTTGATAGACAATAAATAGGAAATATCTCAAAATATAGTATTTATGAAAAGTGTTTAACTATCGTCAAAATGGGAAATGTTGGATATATGAGTTAGAACTAATACGATTAATTTAAAACATAGAACCCCTTGGTAAAAACGAAACTTTTTATTTGATTTTATGATTTTATGGTTGATTCTCGGCTAGAAATAGACCGTGGCAAAAGGATCTGATGGTGCGTTGTGAATAATTCTCATATAATTTAATTTAGCTTATCTGGATACGAAATAACTCAATTCAATTCCCTCGTAGTATTTGTCCATGTCGAAATAATTTAAATTGCTAAAGCTGAATCTATTCTCAACTGAGTTACCCTGCCTCATGTTATTGAACATGGCTATTGAAAATGTCACGCCTCCATAAGCGGTGGTAAATTCCATGCGTCCTTGAAAATGCACATTGAATGGTCAGGCCGATTGGGAAAACTTTTTTCGCGAAAGAGATAAACCGCAGGAAGGAAAAAAAGATGATGGAACTTGTTTTTCACGCCATTACTCTCATGGACCTGGTGGCATTGCACCCAATGTATCCTCTGTATTCTGCTCATTATCATTTCGCGCCCTCTGTCATTTTGATGTGCCCTTTAGTATTTTTTCGTCCCGTCCCGTCCCGATGCCACTCTCGAATTGTTGCCGAGTTGAGTAAATGAATTCAATTAAAATAAATGGAAATTGAAAAACACACATAAACGCAAACATGTGCTGGCAAAAGGGATGATCCCACGAGTGAGAGCAAACGGAGCAGAAGGAATACGACACTCCGACCGCCAAACCGAAGTCGCAAGTTAAAAAATTGTAAATAATTAAATTTAGCAAACGAATGAAAATATTTAAATTATTTAAAATCAATTATGTTGACGTGTTTACGGACGGAATGTGGTCGCAAAGGATGTCGCACCGCGGGCTCGGCTATCGGTGATTACCGGCGCAGCGTAGCAGACAGCTTCATTTACCGATGTACAAATTGATGGCAGATGTAAACAAACAAACAAACAAACAGACAGACGAAACAGGCAAGACGGGAATGGAAGTTGCAACATTGATAATATTATAAAGAAATATGAACGAATGAACGAGGGAACTTCTGAAGCGCGTAGTTCGATCCCATCAACAGATTTAGAGTTGTCTTTGAAGAGATATGGTTTCTGTATAGAATAACAAACCGTTTTAAGCCGACTAGGGAAAATAAAACAGTTTTTTAGTAAAACAGTTATAACCGTTTCTTTTTTCCGTTACTATCCTAAGAATTTCTGTAAACCCTCCGAAATCACCTCCGTTTGATTTTGTGACATTATTGTCATCGCTCTATGGTGGGTTTGTTTGGTGTACGCACATAAAAAAGACAAAGTAAATATTGGGTTGGGGAAACAGTACAGGGTCTTCCAGATTAAACGCTCACGAAACAAATTTTAATAACTTCTACAAAAGTGAACCGATTCTTATTTTTAAAAAACGAAAATAAAACTTTTTTTTGGGCATTTTCGATGTGACCACCCCTTTTTTCGATAACGCGTTTTTAACGGTGAACTAAATTCTTCATGCACAACTCTAACATTACGACTTCGATGCTGTTGAAAATCCGAGTTATTTTTTCTTTAAGTTCCTCCAAATTTTGTGGCGTACTAACATAGCAACGGTCCTTCACGTACCTCCAGAGGAAGTAATCGACGACGAGAAATGCTGAACTTCTTACCATAAGAGGAAAAAGTTTCATTAAGGCTTCGGTTGCTCGGGTAATACAACTTCACTAAAAATACACGTTCTTGTTAATTGTACATCTTGACACTAAAAACCATCCGATCAAACTGAACGAGTAGCCGGAAATTATCGTCCCGAAGTGGGGAATGCAGTGTTACCATCGACGGAACGAAAAAAAAATAATAATTCGATTTTTTTGAGTGAGCGTTTAATCTGAAAGACCCTGTATTCCTTTTACTTTGGGTGAAATTCAAAACAATTTTTTTATATACCTCGGATTGTCCGATTTAGGTCAAATATACACCGTTTTGTTGTAAAATTTGTTGCCTTTCTAAATATAGGTTCATAATGTTGTTGCGTTAGAATTTCCAATGAATTACAGCAATTATTATAGCAAATTTACTCCAACCTCAATTTGAAACCTCGTCAGGATCAGCAGTAGGCTGAGCGAATTCATAATTTGCAACGCTCCCTTTAACCTCAACCGTTGAACAGATTGAGCAATAGATTTTTACAATCTTCACTCTGGAAATTTAGCAATGCGAGAAAAAGGTGGTAATCGCTTGGTACCAGGTCCGGACTATATGGAGAATGTATTAAAACATCCCAATCAAGCTCTCGGGAATGTGAGGCCTTGAGTTGTCCAGATGGAACACAACACCTCTTCTGGTGGCCAATTATGGATATTTCTGGTCAATCGCTAGCTGAAAACGGTCCATTTTTTTACAGAAGAGATCTTTATTTAATGCATTTGACTAAACAAAAATTAAATTGAAAAAATACAAAAAAGTCACAGAAGGGTTGTGTCCAAGACACGACCGCATAGTTGACGTAGGATTCCGTTAGGCTATCTGTTGATTTTGGATAAGTTTGAAGAATTACATTGTTAAACTCTTTGATAATGATTTGGTGGCCAGTGTTTACCGAATGATGATGACAGAAGGATGGTGAACAGTTGTTGGATGGTGCATATCAGATAAAAGTGGAACCGAAGTGGAACCGAAGTGGAACGAGATATGATTGAGAATCGCCCTCTGTGATCCTATACGAGATGCCTCCTGTGTTATGTATGGATGAAATAAAGAAAAAAAATGTAATATAAAATAATTACCAATACCGAACACAATTATCAATTTTTCACATCAGTAAAAACATGTTACTTTAATATAGAGAAACATATTTGAAATGGAATTTTTTTTTATAACTTCAACTTTCTGAGTGTTTATTCAACCCAATGCGAATTTTAATTGGACTAACAACACTTAATACGATATGTAGAGCATATGGGAAATCACTTTTTCTAATATTTCTTCACTTTTCCAATGTTTCTCGCCGTTTAAACTTTCCTTGGGTGAAAATGAACACAACAAAACAGACAGCTTAAACCAAACGACCCGTTCTCGAGCGGGAACACACCTTGGTTTTTATTTATGAAAATTGAAATAAATCGTTTCATATATCAAGTCATTTTTAACACAACTGCTACCATATATAATTTTACCCGTACACTTGTGCTAAATTGTTCACAATACAGGATCGGTCATTGATATGAAATTTCACGAAGCAACCAAGCAACACGAAGCAATAAACATATGTTTTCCATTTGGAAAACACTTACGTCTATCTATAAGGACAATCAACGTTTCAATGAACATTTGTTCGCATAGCTAGACGTAATTGATTCACTAAAAGAACGCCGTAAATTTGCAATGCTTTCTTTTGTTAATGACCTAATTTCGCAACGAGTACAGTCAGCTGAATTACTAGAAAAACTAAATTTCTATGTACCTGGGCGTCAACTAAGAACACGAAATTTGTTTCTAACCAAAATATCCAGAACAAATTATGCTAATAACGCCCCTATCAATCGCATGATGCGTATATACAATCAGCACTGCGAAATAATTGACGCAACAATGAATAAAAAACAGCTAAAAAGAAACATGTACCGCAAAAATAATATTTAACCTAAGAAAACATTGTAACATTAGTGTATAAGTGTGTAGTCTACATTTGTTTGACGAAATGAATAAATAAATAAATCACCAGGTTGCTCTGTCTGTAGCGTTAGTATTTACATTTCCGATAATAGTCAAAACGTCTCCATCGGTAGTTTCAATTGTTATCGGATAAAATCAAAAAGGTCTGGAAGAAATTTAGTACTTTTTCCCTGAATACTCTGGGATATGATGAAACCAGCAGGTTCGTGTTTTTTCAATTAATTGAATTTGTAAAGGCAATCGCAATGTTGATAATATCACGATTATTCGCATAAAGATGGTGGAGTGACTTACACCAACGGTATGAGTAAATGCTGAGTATGTGGAATAATTCGATGTCGAATCCTAGGAATTGTAATGCTAAGAACCAATATTGTTTTAATTTTACTACTTTACTTTTTAGGCATATGGAGGTTTTAGGATGCAATAAATGTTCCTATGGTGGTTAAACTCTCCACCCCCCCTCTCTAAGGGGGAGCTGCCATACAGAATTAAACGAGTTCGATTAGAAGATAAATCAATGAACAGTTCTGCGATTGGACCCATGAACTTGTTTATAGTAAGAAAACGTGAATGTTGAAGGTATTGATAACAAAAAACAAATTTTGGGCGAGACGAAGTTTGCCGGGTCAGCTAGTAATACTTATAACTGTTGATTTTCGAACGATGTATGAAAGCTGTATGGAACTACGTCTGTTATGCGGAAAAAACAGTGATTTTTCGGAATTTTTTTTCAAAATTGCTCAAATGTTTTTGAACAAAAAATGGGCACTATTCCAGAAAACGAGACGAGCAGACGAGCGCTCATCTCGTTTGTTTTCATATTCCAGAAGCCGAGCACGACTGAAAACAGACGAGTAGCTCGTCTGGTTCGACGACCGTTTGGCTGCGCTCGTCGATGAATCAGTCGAATCGTCTAGTTTGTTTGATGTGTTTGTTCACCTTGTTGATTGAAAGCATCGGTATTCTTCTGCTCCGACTTTATCTTCAAAAAATGTTTCACGGCTAAACTAGTATTGCATAAGCAATATATGTTTTCAACTGCAACCATCAAATTCAGTTCAGTAATAGCTAGATATTACAGATTTTCAAATGGACCTCTTCCAAACAACGTTTTTCGTCCAAATTTGTTCAAATCATATTTGATATAGTAGGTACATGTATGAAATAAGCTTGGCCTATTCACCTAGAGTCTCAATTCAAATTTTCTCTTGCATACAAAAACGTAGTAATAAACACATAACGTTTCGCATAATGAGGCTTGGTTTAGTTCGAGTGGCATATTTGTCCAGGGTCAAAGCCACAAAAGGATCCTCTCCAAGAGCAGAATGTGATGCGGTATATCAGCTTTAGTAAACAGAACATTGTGAATTGTTATTCACCTATGACCACTTTGCCCCATCAAAATAATTTCTATGCTAATTAATCGCTGAGATTCAACAAAATATCTGTTCACCTCTCCTAGAATATGTGGACAGAGGTCCAAACTGATGATTTGTCCAATATATTAGATTGAATAAACTAAATTTCACGAGAAATTCCTTAGAACTACGGCCGAATGACTATCGAGAGAGTAATTTCTGTTTTTATTTGTATTTTGACACGCGACAGCTCTACTGAAGTACAGGGTGACTCAAAAGTCATTAAATTCTTCAAACATAAGGTGACTATCAATACGATGTCAATATTCAATAGTTATACTACAAAACAAGCAGGTGACCACTTTGCCCCCCATGACCAATTCGCCCCCACTACCCCTATTACATTGCGTAGAATGCAAAACGGCGAAAAAGTTGATTTTGTTCATTTTGTCGTCTCCTATACAAACATGGGCAGTACAGTTGAACCTGTTACGGCCGTGTAATCTGCCCTTTCTAGTGGTATGTTTTAAACAGACTGTACAATGCTCTAAAAAATCATGGAAATTCCATTAGGTTTTTCTCAGCTCATCCTTGGAAGTGAAAATTATGAACTGTATGGAGTCCGCAGCTACCAATGTTGAGAATTTCGTACGGCGGGTTTGATGTGAGTTCTTGAACCTCACTTGTAAAATCCTTAAAAATTATCCAGTTTACTGCTGGGTAATCCATGAAACATTGAATTACTTTCTTCAACAGAGCAGGATTTTTTGAAAATCACCTACACTCACTTACACCCCTTTCATTTTAAGCCCCTCATATATTATACAAATGCTTACCAGTACTTGAGAGTCATGACATTTTCTGTTATGTTATGTCTCATTTAATGTCATAAATCGGGATGACAAAACATGAGCTAAAAATCAATTTTGGGTGTAGCCAAAGTAGGGATAGGTGTATCGGGTTCCGACCTTAACATACATTACCACCTCCCAGACGCATGGTCACTCCGGTATTCCCGGGAACGAAAAGGCAGACCACCTTGCTAAGTCTGGTCGACTGATGGAGTTCTACACCAAAATGGTCTCGGCAGATTATATCACAACATGGACTACCAAAATGCTTAAAGACAGGTGGGCTAAAGAAGTGTACATAACCGGACGAGACAACTCACGTGAGTATTTCCAGCATGAAATAAAGGCCGATATCAAAAAAATGTCACAGAAGGGTTGTGTCCGAGACACGACCGCATAGTTGATGTAGGATTCCGTTAGGCTATCTGTTGATTAAATATGTTTGAAGAATTACATAGTTAAACTCTTTGATAATGATTTGGTGGCCCTGAGAAGGGCAATTTTGTTTGGTAGCTGGGTATTGTTTGTTCACTCCACCAGTGTTCACCGAGTGATGATAACAGAAGTATGGTAAACAGTCGTTGGCTGGTGTGTATCAGATAGAAGATGCCGAAGTGAAATGAGATATGATGAAAACCGCCCTATGTGACCCTAGACGAGATGCCTCCTGTGTTATATATGGATGAAATAAAGAAAAAAAAAACTCACCAATGTTATATAAGATAATTATCAATACCGAACTTAATTATCAATTTTTCTGATCAGTAAAAACATGTTACTTTAATATAGAGAAAACATATTTGAAATGCAAAAGGTCATTCTGTTTCATAATTTTTACTTCCTGAGCGTTCATTCAACCCAATGCGAATTTTAATTGGACTAACAACACTTAATACGATATCTAGAGCATATGGGAAATCACTTTTTCTAATATTTGTTCACTTTTCCAATGTCTCTCGCCGTGTAAACTTTCCTTGGGTGAAAATGAACACAACAAAACAGACAGCTTAAACCAAACGACCCGTTCTCGAGCGGGAACACACCTTGGTTTTTATTTATGAAAATTGAAATAAATCATTTCATATATCAAGTCATTTTTAACACAACTGCTACCATATATAATTTTACCCTTACACTTGTGCTAAATTGTTCACAATACAGGATCGGTCATTGATATGAAATTTCACGAAGCAACCAACATCAAAATTCCACAACACAAATTTTATTTGCTAGAATTAATTGTATCACTCACCTTACTTGCAATATAAAAATGCCCCCGACTTGCATATATTTGCAATGCCTATTTCTCCCATGAAGCTTGGTTTTGATGTCGCTGTTAGGGAACACATTTCGGTGGAAGCAAAAGCTCCCCCTACTTTTATGTATTTGCAATGCCGATATCCGCCAGGCAGCTTGGTTTTGATGCCTCTGTTAGGGACCCTCCGCATGTGTCGTTAATTTCGACCAATCAGAAGTGGGTATTTCCGTTAGAATAGAGTTTGAGATGTTTCAATTGTTCGATAGTTAGTTTCATGACGTATATTATTTTCTCCAATATAAATTTTTTTTATGGAGTGCCGAAATCGATTGACGCAAAAATTACATCAATCCA
The DNA here is from genome assembly GCF_029784135.1 of Toxorhynchites rutilus septentrionalis. NCBI lineage: Eukaryota > Metazoa > Arthropoda > Insecta > Diptera > Culicidae > Toxorhynchites > Toxorhynchites rutilus. The sequence continues at coordinate 53,889,937 of NC_073744.1, forward strand.
TCATGAAATGACTGAGCAATGAGCGTTTGAAATTGGACAATTTTCACGATGTGCTCGATTTTCGATTTTCAATTTGTACCCCAATATGTTCCCGAAAGACGTAATCCTACGTGCAAAAATGGGAAGACCCTAAGGGACACCGAGATCAACAGTTAGTCTCTAGATTGCGAACGAGTCATATAGCTTGTCACATCCTTGCCCGGAAGCGCATGGGACGGAGACAAAGAATTTATCAATTGTTCGGACGTTGCGAAGAACACTCGACCCAAGTGCCCTCTACAAGGCGACGTCCAGTCGTTGATGACTTCATACGTCACTCCACACAAAAAGGAAAACTGTGCAATGCCATACAAATGATTACAAGGGTTATAACGTACACTCTGACAATACTACAATTCATATTCTAGTGTGTAGGTATTGGTAACTATCATACACTGCGTGATTTTCATATATATGTGTGTGTGTAAGCGCTGAGCGTTAACGAATGTTTTTTGTATTTTTCAAGTGTCAAGTTTCTATAAGACCAGTTACATTTTCTGTCGTTTTAGTTGTTTTGATCAATAAATCTGGAAAATGCCGAAGGCAAAAGTGCTCACGGAGAGAGGAGAAAGACAATTCGACACATTTCATTTCAAGAAAATGTTGGTATCAGAGAAATTGCTCGTCGGATTAGACGATCCCATCAAGTAGTGCTCAATAATTTGGCGAATCCTGGTAAGAAGAAGAGAGCTTTCCATAAATCGAAGTTCTCTGACCGCGATAAGGGGGAAATAGCTAGAACAACTTCGAACATCTCAAAATCACTTATAAAAATAAAGTAATATTTCAATTAAAATGTTACTCGGGTGACAATTCGTCATGTTTTGGTAAAAAAAAATCCTCACATAAAGAGGGCTTTAAAGGTTAAAGCTTCTCATCTTACACTATCTCACATCGGAAGACGTCTGAGTTTTGCCAAAGCTCACATGAACCGACAGTGGGACATGGTATGTTGTGACAAAGAATGTTTCTAAAAGAATACATTTTGCTATACACCATAACGAAAAGTTCTTCAATAAAAAAAAGTGCAATTTTGATGGTCCAGATGGTTTCAACGGGTACTGACGTGATTTACGGATGGAGGAACAGTATTTTTCAACCAGGGATTTTTTTTAGGGGGGTCTTCGTAGCCACTTGGTTACGCGTTTGCTTACCAAGCAATCGATCGTGAGTTCAAACTCAGGGCCCTCAATTGACCATCTTTGTGTTGTTATAGAATAACTACGTCTACGCAACCATCATATCAGCTATGGAGATCGATCCACGGTGGAACAAAGATCGATTCATCCATACAACTGCTCTGCTCTGCAAGAAATATTGGGCTGCTGTTCTATAAATAACCCAACAATGATCAATATCAACTGTCTCCGCTGTCCGGTCTGCTGAACAATGGAAGAACAGAAAGAATACCCTTACGCCTAAATGGTTACTACTGTGTAACTTACCATAATGTAATGGAACAGAAAACTTAACGCCCAAATGGCTACTACTAACTACTGTGTAATTCACAATTCAAAATTCACAAAACATAAACATATGTACATGTACACGATTAAATCCGGCTCTGTTACAGCTAAAATGCTAATGAGCCTAATAAATAAATAAATGGAATAAAAAAAAAACCAGGAATTTTGGTGAAGGTTCGTGCATGGTTTGGGCGGAATTCTTTGAAACCGTAAAGTTCAAGATAGCTTTCACATCATTCAAGGATTACATACATGTTCTGGAATCCTCTCTCTTACCGTTTTTGCGTGGATATTGTCACAAAAAACTCACATTCCATCAAAACAATGCTACTATTCATATCAGCAAGGAAACTAAGCAATGGATTAAGGATCAAAAACTCAATTTTTTTGGACTAGCCGGCTCGCTCTCCAGACTTGAATCCTGTTGAAAATCTTAGGGGGATCCTTGTTTGCAGAATCTACACTTAGGGAAAACGGTACACCACGATTGAAGAGCTCAAGGTCGCAATTTCGGAAACGTGGAAAAATATCGAGAAATCCGTTCAACATAATTTGGTAAATAGTATTCCGACACGATCTTTCCAGGTTATTAGCTTAAATGGCAAGGCATGTTGTATTAACATGTAAATTAGCCGATCGTTTTGAATTTTCCATTGATAACACTTATGAATTTTGGAATGGTTTTATAGAAACTGGACAGCTGAAATTATCATATTTAAGCACAATAAATACACAAACAACTCTTTTGAACTAAATTGACGTTAAATATACTTTATTCTAAGCATTCAACAATGTATGAATGTATCTTGTTGGAATTCCAACTGTTTGTGTTGCAGCGAAATAGAATCAGGGTGGTCTTATAGAAGTTGGACAGAGTGTATTTACAATATTTATTTGTAATTCATGTATGGTGTATTAGTGTGTGTATGTTTGTGTAGTGTGTTTTTAATCGGGCTGGGCTGGGTATGCGGTCCTTTCCTCGATAAACGAAACGGAACGTGGCCAGGATGGAAGAAGGCAGATGTTAGCTGGTCAATTCAGCCATTGGGTGCGCGCGCAGCATGCCGCATGCCGAATTTAACTTCAAACGAATTGGAACGCTAGAGAACTCGCTAAAAAATTGATGGATCTGGGCCCAGGGGCACGGACGGGATCTTGACACAGGACTGTGATTGTGTGTAGAATAGTGAAATGATTTCTTTGGATGCTAAATTCTGCTTATGTATAGGAAAGTGAAAACAGAATGGGCAAGTGCATTCGAGGAAATGCATAACCAAATCGGAATATGGTCTGATATTTTTCTGAAGTGAAATAAAGAAAAACCTTTATTTTGAGCCTACAGTATTTTCATTTTATCAAAGCTATCCCGAGATAGAGCTAATTCAATGGAAAATAATCACCAAACAGCATCAATAGTGCTGCCGATTAATCGATTGTCGCCTACATCATTGCAATGATAAAATGTTTTATCGATAGAAGGTGCATCAAGCATTTTTTTTTTTTTTTTTTTGCTATTATGTGATGTAATTATAGGGTATAGAATTTGCACAAATCTCATTAACAACTTGTTGTTGCAATAAATTAAAATTAATACAATGCAATGACATAATCATGAAAACGGCAATTCATTCATTGGATTTAGAACAGTTTCATAATTTTATTCCACTCCCTAAAACTTCGCGGAGATAAAATCAACGTGGGTAATGTTCAATATCGATGTAGATTTAATTTGTAATACGCGAATAAATCATCTAATCGTCCCCTTTGTACAGCAATTATAAATTATTATTAGTAGAATAATACACATGTATCAGTGCGGGTCGGAAGAACGGCAGTCAAATCCGATGGCTGAAACCATTCACCTATTTTTGGTTTGAATAATGAGAATGATATTTGTTACCTATAGTTACAACATGATAAAAAACCCTTATGACAAAAGGCAAAACAAATGCAACAACGCTCCCGTCGCGTGTGTTCAAAACAAAATTAATTTTCATCACCAATAAGAGGAAATTATTTTCGTTAAGTGGATGTAAATTACCACGTTTGGGACATTTGGTTATGAAACGAGTGTAATCAACAATCAGAGCGCCCTTTCTTCAATGCCGCAGGCCTAGGAGCACAGCGTTGACTGAGGAAAAGTAATTCGGCTGCAGGGAGCCACAGCCATTCGAGCCCACCTACTGTATTAATCATTACAAAGTTGTTTTTTTTCTTCTCTCAAGTCCAGCAATTGACTGTTTTATGAATAAATCTCGCTTACCCCTGTTTTTGAGACCCTACAGCAGTGGGCTCCAAATGAGGCACGATATGGGCTCGTGATGGAGGAAAAATAAGCACCTGGTGACAGGGTTTAGCTTGCGCTCATGAAGGCAACGATCAGCAGATCCCTTCCTCTGAATCTGTGTCCTGTGCGCTCGCGGAAGCCTCCGGCTCCCCTGGTATCATTAAATATATGCACTTTCAGTCTCCCTCTCTCTCTCTTTCCATGGTATGGTTTATTTATTGCTGGTCTGACATTTGTTAATTTTCAATAATGTCTCGGCTAATTATTTTCGGTACCCGTTGAAGGTTCTGGTTTGTGCAATGGCGTGAAAATAGCTGTAGGATATTGGCCGTTTTTTGCTCCGTAATTGTGTAAATATTGTGTAATGCATTCGGGTGGCGATAGTGGAGCACCGGGCAACTACAATTAAGTCATTATTGGGCACAATTTGGCTCGATTACCGCATTATGTATCGTTTGGATGGTGATCTATGTAAACAAGAGTTAAATACTCACGACAGGGGACGATTTATCACAAGCTATGGTGGAAACTCATACCGATTGTTTCATTAAATTTTAATTCTGTCGTGGATATAACCGAACTGCCATCCGAAATGAAGTTTGATAAAGGGAAAAAATGAAGTTTAATTTTATTGGATGGCGGTCAGCCTGAGGTCATCGAGAACAAAAAATATCTTCTTTGAATCTGAATCTCTCTTAATCAACGTGGACATTCCTCCTTCCCTCAGATGGATTACTTTTGTTTTACCAAAATCTGTTCCATCGATCCGTCCGGTATACTTAAAACGTGAACATGAGTAGCGAGTTTGTATAGGAAAAATATATCAAATTTTGAAAATAAAAAAAAAGTTATTCTGCCAATTTTATTCTCTTTGGAAAATAAATTCTAATCCGCTCATTGAAAGTAAATGCTCATCTTATTTCCTAACAAGAATAAGACATCTTTTGAGTGTTTTGGTCGAAAAATTATACAAGATTACCTTAGCATGGGTTTCCTCTCATTGCTCGATTCCGGGGAATAAGAAAGCGGACTCGCTAGCTAAGGAGGGCGCTTCAGAAGGCACACTTTTTGAAAGGAAAATTTCTTATAACGATTTTTTTCACATTCCTCGTCAGTACACACTCGTAAGTTGGCAGCCATGTGGCATGAAGATGAGTTCGGTCGTTGGTTACACACGATCATCCCTCAGGTCTCAACGAGTGCATGGTTCAAGGGGTTAAATGTAGGTCGTGATTTCATTCGCGAGATATCTCGGCTTATGTCCAATCACTACAACCCAAACGCGCATCTCTTTCGCATGGGGCTCGCAGCAAACAACCTTTGTGATTGTGGCTACCACGACATCGAGCATGTTGTCTGGTCGTGTATCCGGTTTCATGCTGCCCGCTCTCAGGTCACCAAAGCATTAAGGGCACAAGGCAGACAATCGGATATCCTCATCCGGGATATCTTAGGTAGCCGTGATCCTGATCTTCTGCTCCATTTATACCTATTCCTCAGAAACACCGATGTCAACGTTTAATGATGTTTACTTCGTTGTGTCCCTGTATCATATCCCTCCTATCCGATCGATAAACTTTTACTTAGTCGCGGCAATACATACACATACTCTTTACAGATGCACGGGCCGAAGGTTGTGCGGCCCACTGATCATTCACCAAGAGCCTAGGATTGTACCGCTCATGGTAACTCTACACGAGCTGATGATTGTGCCAGCTAGTGACCATTCTATCCTGGATTCCTCGAGTTGAAAAGATGCACCACGCTAGACATGGGGTACTGACTGGGAGGGCGTTGCTGATTAATGGTTAGCTACATCCCAATAGAAAGTATCGTGTGTGGGGCGCACGTAGAGAGCATTGCAGACTGCAACATCCCAATTATGAGAACACTTGTAATACAAACCTCGAGCCAACCGCAAGTAATCGGTTACATATTACTAACATAGTTGTAAGGCAAACATTGTCGAAATATTGAACTCCCGGCCCCGTCAGGCTGACACCATATGAGCCTTAATCAAAATATATATTTTGGAAAAAATAAACAAATAAATTCACCCGAAAAGATGAAATAACTCAAAGAAACTTATTTTTTCAAACCTCCGAAACACTTTCCATTAGACCCGTTTATCCACTTATAACAAAATTTCATATAGAAGACAACTTTGAGCATCGCTTTGTTTGAAATTCATTTAAAATCATTTTAATTCAAACATGATTCTCATTTTCACAACATTTCTCAAAAAAAAACAATTAGCGATATTAAATGGATTACTCCGACATTTGTAGAAGCATTATATCACTCTCACCTTGAACACATGGCAACGAGTATTCCGAAATTTAATGATTAAATTAAATTAGTAACAATTTTGTTACTTGCTTGTTACAATTACCAAATATATATATATATATATATATATATATATATATATATATATATATATATATACAGCCATTGCATGCCAAACCGATATAATAGTCATTCAGATTTTCGTAAAAAGTGGTGGTTTCGTTTCTTATCGCAAACTATTAGACCCATATTTTTTTATTTATTTTTTTTTGTTAAGGTGCCCATTTTCATTTTAGGGTTGTCCGAAAAATCAACTTTTTCCTATTTTTTCCAAAAATGACTTTTTTCAAAAATTCATAGCTTTTGAACTACTAGACCGATTTAAATGATCGACATATCAAATTGAAGCCAGCTGATCATTTTTGCTATACCTGCAGAAAATTCAAATTCTGCATTCGTTATTATTGATTGTATTATTTTTTTATTGTTTTCATGGTCTCGGGAAGAAGGGCGCTATGTATTTTTATATTTTTCCTGAAAAGCTGAAAATTTTTCACCTAACATATGTCGAAACTATAGAGGCGTTTCTTTTCGTTTTTAAGTTATAATTTTGCAAAGTTAACCGATGGTCCAAAAAATATGTTTTTACTTTTTCCAGAAATGACTTTTTTTCAAAAATGTATTACTTTTGAACTACTGGACCGATTCAGATGATTGATATATCAAATTAAAGCCAATTAGCTAGCCTTTTTTGAAAAGATGACACATTTGCCAATTAATTTAATTCTTATCGCATACATCCAGTCTAGTAGCATAGAAATATTGAACGAAGACTGAAAACATGTTAACTTTGATAAATCATGACTTAAAAACAAAAAATAAAACATCTCTGATTTTTGGATATGTTATGTAGAAAGATCTCAGCTTTCAAAAAAAAATATTAAAAAAATAGCATCCTTGGTCCCGAAACCATGCAAACTATAATTACGAAATCAAAATAAATGTTTTTTTCGCAAGTCTAATATTTTTCAAAAAAGGCTATCTAATTGGCTTTAATTTTATTTGTCGACCATCTGAATCGGTCCAGCAGATCAAAAGTAATGAATTTTTGTGTTGGAAAAAAGAGGAAAAAATTGATTTTTCGAACCATCGGTTAACTTCGAAAAATTAGTAGTTCAAAAGTTGTAAATTTTTGAAAAAAGGCATTTTTGGAAAAAGAGGAAAAAGTTGATTTTTCGGACAACCCTTAAATGGAAATGGTTACCCTAATGAACAAATAAAAAAACGGGTCAAATGTTCAACAAAACTATCAATTTTCACGAAAATCTGAGAACCACTATGTTCGTGACCGACAGCGCGAAAGAGGAACTAGTGTCAACACAGTATTTTCCCTTCCAAATTTCCAATCATTTTACCCCATCCGAGCCACTCCCTTCCTATCAGAACGCATTGAATGGTGTATAGAACGAACACAAACTGCATCTCCCGACGTACAACGTAAAAGCAGCCGAACACATACTAACAAAGAAGTGAAGTGCATTCAGCTCCCTCCTAATGTTAATTTCCTCATTCCATATCTAACTTTTGTTAGAGTAACATCGCCAATAACGGTTTACTGGATAAATTGGAAGCAATAAGAGACATTTTTGGTACGTAAGTACATATGTATGTATGTACAAATTAAACATTTTTAATATGTATTTTTCATTAAACTTGTTTTATAATTTCATTATTTTTTAGACAAAATGCCACTGAAACGATTGTCGACTTTGAAGACTGATGAAAAGAGACGCCGAAAATCAGTCTCGCTAGGAACTAAGCTAGGAGTATTACGTCGCATAGAAGCTGGAGAGAAAATTGTTGAAATTTGCAAGGCAATGGGACTCGCGAAATCTTCCATTCAAACTATTCGTGATAGAAGAGAAGACATTAAAACATATTTGCAATCTGCTGCACCTTTCGATGTCTCGAGATTAACACGCCAAAGAAACTGGATAATGGAAAATATGGAGAAACTATTGATTCTATGGATTGAGGACAGTAACAAACGGAGAATGCCAATGAGTCAAATGACTACAAATGACTACAAAAAACTACAAATGAAAAAACTTTAAGTATTTTCGAAAATTTGAAGAATGAAGATACCGATGAATCTGCTGAAGATGTCATGTCACATAACATCAAGGAAGGATGGTTTGAAAAATTAAAAAAAAAAACAGGAAGTGGGTTATATCTATGGTATAACCGCAAGGGTGACGTAGGACTATCGTTGATTTAGAGATCATTTGTATGAAGTTGAATCTGAATTCATTCTGAATGAATGAATATTTGGAGAACTTCGAAAACGAGAGCGTTACGTTGGAGGCACAAGGTTTTATGCATCCAATATTGGATACGGAAATATCCTACTGATGGGGAAGAATAATCTTCAGAAGCTATCCTGTTGATTGCGATTGATTGAATATATTTTGAAAATTCCCAAAGGAACTGGCAGATTATTTTCAGTAACGATTAGATATTTCCACATTTTCCTCGATACTGGAAGCCCACCAGTGGTTAATGCCAACTCGATAACCACCTGTTAATAGCACTTGATTGAAACATATTTGGTCACAGTGTTACATGGATAGAAAACATTCAATTAAACTCTTTCACATGAATATATTTTGAAAATTCCCAGAGGAACTGGCAGATTATTTTCAGTAACGATTAGTTATTTCCACATTTTCCTCGATACTGGAAGCCCACCAGTGGTTAATGCCAACTCGATAACCACCTGTTAATAGCACTTGATTAAAACATATTTGGTCACAGTGTTACATGGATAGAAAACATTCAATTAAATTCATTCACATGAATATATTTTGAAAATTCCCAAAGGAACTGGCAGATTATTTTCAGTAACGATTAGATATTTACACATTTTCCTCGATACTGGAAGCCCACCAGTGGTTAATACCAACTCGATAACCACCTGTTAATAGCACTTGATTGAAACATATTTGGTCACAGTGTTACATGGATAGAAAACATTCAATTAAACTCTTTCACATGAATATATTTTGAAAATTCCCAAAGGAACTGGCAGATTATTTTCAGTAACGATTAGATATTTCCACATTTTCCTCGCTACTGAAAGCCCACCAGTGGTTAATACTAATTTGATAACCACCTGTTAATAGCACTTGATTGAAACATATTTGGTCACAGTGTTACATGGATAGAAAACATTCAAATAAACTCTTTCACATGAATGTATTTTTGAATTCCCAGAGGAACTGGCAGATTATTTTCCAGAAATGATTAGATCTTTCCGGAACTTTCTCAATGCTGACGGATCCAAACGGAAAGAATTCCGCGCGTGTATGTGTGTGTAGCTTCCCGGGGAACCGTTTGTGGCATCACTCTCCTCCTGATGGATTCCCTTCTGGCCTAGGGTGCACAAACAGGCTCTTGGTGACACCGTTCATCCGCGCTTTCATGATAAACGAAGAGCTTCACCACAACAGCGACAACATGCTCCAATCGCTGTTCAATTAGAACTGAGTGGATTTCCGAGCGGCGCTCGCTTATATACCGATTGGTGATTTCAATAGCCTGTTTTGAAAGCAATTTTAAGACTATTGAAACAAGTTTTTGGATCAAAAAGTAACAAGTATAGAACGCGTAGATATTTTATCTTTCGAATGAAGTGTTTATCATACCATTTCGTTCAGTTGTTTAGGAGCTATTAACGCTCAAAATCTCGGTCTCCGGCGTAACGCTTTCGTTTTCGAAACTTTGATTTTACACCCCGGTATAGAAATGAAAGACGTAGTCCTACGTCAAAAGAGTTAATTTTCAAAATTTGAAAATGAAAGGCGAAGCAGCTAGCGCCGATGAGGCCGCATCCCAACATTTTGAAGGGAATTATTGGAAGAGGCGGTTATAAACCAGAACAAGTGTTTAATGTAGACGAAACAGGGCTTTATTGGAAGCGAATGCCTGATCGGACGTTCATTTCAAAAACTGAAAAATCTACACCTGGTTAAAAGGTGTCCAAGAAAGATTAACTTTGCTGCTTGGTGCAAATGCCGCGGGTGATTTTAGGCTAAGACTACTTTTAATATATTTGTCCGAAAATCCGAGGCCTCTTAAAGAACTGAATAAAAATCAATTACCCGTCATATGGAGATCCAACAATAATGCTTGGATGACTAAAGCTATTTTTGAGGATTGGTTCAAGAACCACTTCTGTACAATAGTAAACAAATATTTGCGAGACAACAACCTAAGCAACAAGGCTTTGCTAATTTTGGATAATGCACCAGGGCATCCTACGAATTTAATTAAGCCGAACTTTCCGACAACTTATAAGGAAAACCGATGGTAAGTCTTCATTTAACACATTTTGGAAAAACTATAACATCAAGGAAGCTGTTGACAACATCAACGAATCGTGGAAGGAATTATAATTAACAACAATGAACCTTGTTTGGATGAAAATATGGCCAGAATGTGTAAAAAGTAAAGCCGGGTTCAGACGGTGTGAGTAAGCATACGAGTCGGTCTAGTCAGTTACTGCAGTGCAGCTACTCACACCGTGTGAACACATCATGCCAGTTAGTGTCATGTGTGATCCGGCGTGCGAGCTACTTCAACGTTTTTTGAATTTAGTCGCACTCGCATCCCTCAAAACGTCAAAAGCCGAATTTAGCGCTCGAATCAGGGATGCCAAATCTTTACATTCTCTTTACATGTCTCTATTTTTAAGATATTTGAAAATATGCGAAGATATTTATAGACTTGAAAATTATTGGAAAAACAAATAAAACCCTCATAGTTTCTAAACGGAATCGTTGTTATTTTGTTTAGCACGCTGGCGGGCACGCTCTCTGTAACGTTTTTCCGCTGTCAATATTAAAAAAAAGAATCATTGCCGAATATTTTTTTTAAAAAAAAAAACAACAACAACGACATCTATTAGGGGTCCAGTTTTCCTCAGGTATCCATTATCGATAATGACTATCAATAAGGGAACGACGTACAGTTTCACGGCGAAATCGTTTGCAAGAAACTTTCGGGCGGAAATAAGTCGCCATTTGGCGTGCTACGGCCTCGGCCTACTATTTTCAGGAACTCTCGGCCATTTCGTTTGCGGAGCGGTCGGAGAGTGGAACGATTTTTTCCTAAAGTGAAAGTACAAAAGGTACTTAGTGGAGATGTTGTTTCGATAGATAATAGAAACGGTAGTTTTCAAAGTACGTTTAGTTTATATAGATTTATTTTTTTTTGTTTCATTAGTGAACTGAAATTACAAAGAAAATATTATTGTGTTCCGCTTGAATTTTATTATACAAGGATAGCAGGTAATTCCGCTTCTCTCATTCCCATTCCCAAAATTATGAGTTTCCCTTACCGTTGAACAGAAAGCCTGTTCAACAGGCGGCATACGTGGGATGGAGATATTCCCCGATTCAATGAGCTCTTTCGGAGCACGATAGGTTTTTATTCCAACCGCAACGAAACGGATGTGTGACATTAAGGATCATCCGACCGGCATTCGACGAAGTCGCAGTGTCCCCCAGCGACCGCCATTACACGCTGGGCTTTTTGATTTGTGACCCGACCGCAATATACTGTGAGGTAGTTGCTGGAAGAAACGGTGGCATACCGACGATAAATCGGGCTTCATCTGTATCCAGCCTGTATCAGCGCACACAGCATAGCACGCAGCCAGTCAGCAACGTCCGGTAAAACCCTGCGCGCAGGTAGGTGCTAACTTTACGCATGGCCATGTCGTGAAACGTAACACGTTACACGTTACGTTAATTTATGTTGAATTTCTTAACTTGGAGAAATTTGGGAAGAGAGAAGGATGAAAGGGAGAATTAGGGTAGGAAGAGAAGAAGGAGAGAGTAGGTAACAAGTAGAAAATAAAATTGTAAATAGGGTTCTAAACACTGTTTTCTTTCCTTCATTGAGATAACATTTCCTAATAGATTTTATTCATTTCTCGAAGATTGGTGATTGATTCGCTCTCCCAACGCTTTCATTCGGTTTGGTGAGATTTTTGAAAGTGTTTCTTTGTGCGTTCATGAAATCCGCGCATTGGTCGGACATGATTTCTTGCAAGAGAGTTCACCTGTAACTACGTGACCTCTTACTGGAATCGTACGTGATCGTTCGAGGCTAACTTGACCCTGAGCTATTCTTGTAGTTAGTCGGGCATTAATTCAACACGACAGGTGGTCTCCCTACTGGGAGTGGCGCTAAAGCCACCGTGTTTCACTACACTCGCGTGTCGGGACTTCGAACGGTTACATTGGCGCCCAACGGAAATTCGTTTCCTTAACTCACAGATTTCTACGTTATTCACCATTACAAATTATAATCACATATATTAGAATATTACAATCATTTTAGTTCTTAGAATATTATATGATTTTACCTTTTCCAATATTGCGTTATTTTGTACATAAACATAGTTATAAGCTTTCTCATTTTTCTTTTTTTAAATCTATTATTCTATTATTTTTAGCTTTAAGAATATATTTTTTCCTACGTTCTGAATTATTTTCCAAAGAGTAAATTTTAATTGGATTTCTAATCGTTTGAACTGAATTTTTGAAGTGTCCAAGATGAGTGGTCCTTATATTTTACCAGTAGCGGATCATCTCACTGAAGATGAAATTAATTTTGAGCTTCGTCTTAGACGACAAACTATCGATCCTCGTGAACATCTAGAAGATAAAAAGAGACTTTTAAGAAGATTATTTATTGAAGAGAAAAAAGAGCAAATAGAACATCGTGGTACTTACAATATTAGAGATGAATCTAAAACAATCGAATCCAATGTCTGTTCAATAACAGAAACGTTGAAGAGGAAATTTGACCGTGCGCTTATCTCGAGATTGCGCCATTATCTAATCCGGGCAGCATGTGCCTCTACGAGTGATGAGAGCCAAGAGACGCTCAAAAACAAGCTATGCAGTGTCATTGAAGAAAGTCTGAAAGAGTTTAATCAAAAGATACATATTAATTCAGGTAGCATAAATGATGAAGAAGAAATAGAGAAAGAAGAAAATGCTTCAGCACAGGCATCATTAGAGGAAATAGCAGAAGGGAGCATTAGTAGTGGCATCCAACAAATGAGATTATTAGAAGAAATTTCGAGACCAGAAATAAAGACGAAATTATTACAAGCAAATGTTAGAAATGTTGGGCATAAAGGAGCTATTCCAAAAGATTTATATGTACGAGATCAAGAGAAACATGTTAGAACTGTTCATGAAATCGCGCCTCGTGAGATACCAAGTCGTAATAGAGAATATAACAGGAACGAAGAAAAACGTTATGATGATAGAAATGAAGAAAAACGAGTAAAACATGATAGTAGGGAAAATGAACGACATACCACGCGCTACGATCGGACAGAGAATAAACATTCTCACCGAAGAATAAAGCAAACTAAACATCGAAGATCAGACATATCTAGTAGTTCGGATAGTGCAGAGACAGAAGGTCGATATTCCTATCCCAGCTCATCAGATAGTGAGCATGAAACCCGCAATAGTAGACGATATAAAAAGGAAAGAAATCGAAGAGATAATCTTAGATCTAGGCGATATTCAAGAACACCAGACAGAAGTTCGAGTAGAAACAGGAAACAGTACCGAAAATCAAGAGTAGAAAATTGGGATCTCACTTTCTCAGGTGATAGTAGATCGATACAAGTTGAAGATTTTTTGAACCGTGTAAAAAAATTGGCACGTCATGAAGGAGTTTCAGATAAAGAACTGTTACAAAACATTCATAACCGTCTGAAAGGTGAAGCTTTCGACTGGTGGTTCACCCGTGAGGACAGGTTCACTCATTGGCACAGATTCGAAGAAGAAATTCGTTTTAGGTATGGAAACCCAAATAGAGACCGTGGTATTCGAGCTCAGATTAGGGAACTGAAGCAAAAGAAAGGCGAAACCTTTGTAGCATATGTTACTGAAATGGAAAAATTGAATCAGTGTCTTCAACGTCCTTTTTCGTCCAGAACAATTTTCGAGCTAATCTGGGAGAACATGCGCCCACATTACCGCTCTCGACTGTCCGTTATGGATATTCACGATCTAGAACATTTGATAAGAATAAATCATAAAATAGATGCGAATGACCCGAACTTCTTTAGACCTTTGAATACTGTCAGAAATGAAATTCACAACATCGAAGCTTATAATTCTGAGAACGAATATTCAGAGGAAGAAAATATACAGCTTAACACGTTACAGAGAAAACAGAAAGTCTGGAAACCGCAACAAATGGCAGTAGAATCCGGCCAGTCACAGCAATCCAGTTCCAAGAACATTTGCTGGAATTGTCAGAAAAATGGACACTCGTGGAGATCTTGTAAGGAGCCAAAACTGGTCTTTTGCTACGCGTGTGGTAATTTAGGACGAACTACTAAAACTTGCGAGAAAAATCACCCAAGTTTTAGCACGTACAATGTTTCTGAAACGCGCCCATCAACAAACTGAATGCGGGGTGTTTGCCTGGGAATTCAGTCATCTCGCATATAGAACCAATTCCCAAATTTCGCAATACAATGATTGAGGAAATAACATCAATTTTAGAACTACGTGTTAACCCTAACGTCTGTCCTCATATAAAGATTAACGTGCTCGGGACGGAAATCGTAGCCTTACTCGATTCTGGAGCAGGAGTCAGTGTTACGAACTGCATGAATTTAATAGAAACACATGGTTTCAAAATTTTGAAGTCCAACATAAAAATATGCACTGCTGATGACACAGAGCATACATGCCTTGGTTACGTCAATATTCCTTACACCCTTGGAACCGAAACCAAAGTTATTTCAACTCTAGTGGTTCCTCAAATACGAAAGCCTTTAATATTAGGAATGGATTTTTGGAGAGCTTTTCAAATTCGTCCCATGATAGCTTCTCAAAATAAAATCGAAGATTTGGAACTCACGTGGACATCAAACATGGCTGAAAAACCATCAATTAACTATCTACGAATCGAACAAAATATAGCTTCGGAAAAAGCAGAGCTAATTTCATTATCAATCCATTTTATGGAAACAAACAATGAGGGAGAAATTGTAATGAAGTCTCATCCTGAAGAAGATGATTCACTCGATATACCCACTTTAGATTTACCGGACGATACAGACCATGTAATCGATACAGTAGAAACTGAGCATATACTATTAAATAAAGATAAGAATAGGCTTAAAGAAGTTTTGAAATGTTTCGATTGTACAACAGAGCATCGCCTAGGACGCACATCGTTAATCACACATGTAATAGAGCTTAACGAAGGTGCTAAAATAAGGGAGTTACCTATGTACAAATACTCACCCAAAATGTGGGAGAAAATAGAACCAGAACTGGAACGCTGGAAAACTCTGGACGTTATTGAAGAGTGCACTGCAGAAATGGCAAGTCCTCTAGTGCCCGTCAAGAAAGCCAATGGGAAGATCCGCGTTTGCCTCGATTCACGTAAAATAAACTCGATCACGAAGAAAGACGCTTACCCTATGCGTAATATGACCGAAATATTCCACCGTCTGCAAAAATCGAAGTACTTCAGTATCGTTGACCTTAAAGACGCGTATTTTCAAATACCTCTCGAAGAAATATCCAGGAACTATACAGCATTCCGAACACCCAAAGGGTTGTACAGATTCAAGGTTGTTCCATTTGGACTCAAGAATGCACCTTTCACTATGAGCAGGTTAATGAACCTAGCCATAGGGTTTGATTTAGAGCCAAACGTTTTTATTTATTTGGACGATGTTATAATTGCTACCGAAACGCTTGAAGATCACTTCCGTTTACTACAGATTGTAGCTTCCAGACTTAAACATGCTGGACTGACTATTTCCGTTGAGAAAAGTCGCTTCCTGCACAAACAAGTTAGGTACCTTGGATATTTACTGAACGAGAATGGCTTGTCCATTGAGAGTACAAAATTGGAACCAATTCTAAATTATCCTCGACCTAAAAGTATACGAGAAGTGAGAAGATTATTAGGTTTGATTGGATTTTATCAAAAATTTATAAATAAATACAGCCATATTACTTCACCTATCACCGATTTGTTAAAAAAATCTAAGAAATTCGCGTGGTCTGAAGATGCAGAGAAAGCACTTTGTGATTTGAAGTCAATATTAACATCGGCACCGGTTTTAGCAAACCCGGATTATAGCCGCCCGTTTCTCATCGAAACAGATGCATCTCAATTAGCTGTTGGTGCTGCTCTTCTTCAAGAGCATGACGATGGTAAACGCATAGTCGGATACTATAGCAAAAAATTGTCAAGTACTCAGCGTAAATATTCAGCTACAGAAAAAGAGTGTTTAGCAGTTCTGTTAGCAATTGAAAATTTTCGACACTACGTTGAAGGAACCACGTTCACTGTGATAACCGATGCCAAAAGTATCACTTGGCTATGTTCAATTTCAGCGGCAAACGCCAACTCCAGATTGTTGCGTTGGGCCTTGAAATTACAATCTTATGATTTCGTGATTCGATACCGAAAAGGCAAAGACAACGTACTGGCAGATTGCCTATCAAGAATAGAGTCTATTGAACAAGTTGACCAAGAATATGAACATCTTACGCAACAAATAAAACAGAACCCTGAGAAATTTAAAAGTTTCATGGTTTCTGGTAATAAAATATACAAGCATGTCGATGAAAACGGAAAATTTAAAGACAAGCGTTTTGAATGGAAGTACTACCCAACGACATTGGAACGTACTGAAATCATTCGTTCTATACATGAACCTTCTCATCTTGGGTATGAGAAAACGCTAAACAGGCTTAAGGAGAAATATTTCTGGCCGAAAATGGCAACAGAAACGAGGAAATATTGCAAAGATTGTCTACCTTGCAAAACATCGAAAGCGATTAACATAAACCCGACACCTCCGATGGGCTCACAGAAGAAATTTTGTGAGTACCCATGGCAATTCTTGACACTCGATTACCTGGGACCTTTCCCATCTTCTGGCAAGGAAAGATACACTTGTTTACTCGTGTTAACCGACGTCTTCACGAAATTCGTCCTGGTAGAACCATTCCGTCAAGCAACGGCTTCTTCACTGGTAAAATATCTCGAGCAATCCGTATTCCTCCTATTCGGTGTCCCAGAGGTTGTGTTGTCAGACAACGGAACGCAATTCTGTTCAAAAGAATTCAGCAATCTACTGAAACATTATGGAGTGAAGCATTGGCTCACACCCTCTTACCACCCACAGGTGAATAATAGCGAGCGTGTAAATAGGGTCATAACGACTGCAATTCGAGCATCCATTAAGGATAATCATAAGCGATGGTCCGATAATTTACAACAAATCTCTAATTCGCTTTGTAATTCAGTGCACGAATCAACAAAATACTCACCTTTTTACCTAATGTTCGGTCGTAATCAGATTATAAATGGAACCGAATATGAGAAAATAAGAGAGACCAATCCCCAAACAAGTGATAGCGAAGAACAGGATAAACTTATGTCGGATGTCAGGAAGAACTTAGCCGAAGCATACCAAAAACAATCCAAATATTATAATCTACGATCAAATAAAAACGCACCAACATATCAGGTGGGGGAGAAAGTATTAAAAAAATCTACAATACTATCAAGCAAAGCCAAAGATTACTGTGCGAAACTCGGACCAAAATACACGGTAGCATTTGTGAGAAAGTGTTTAGGAGATAGCTATGAATTGGTAGACGAGAACAATAAAAACCTTGGTATATTTCATGCCAATTATTTAAAAAAGTTTTAGATAAAGATGATCAAGCTATGACATTATCCAAAGATGGAAATGTACGAGAAAGAAAGAAAATATGTCAGGTAGATTGAGCGAATTAGATTTGTAAACCTATGTTAGCCTTGTTTGTTTACATAGCCTAACCTTATCGATGTCATCACCGAAGCGGAACATCGTTACAATATCAATCATGCAAATCTAATCTCATCACTTTTTTAGCATCGCTCATCAACCTGAACATAAAAACATCACAAAAGTGTCGATATAGTCGATGTCAATGTTATTTTGTTCCTAGTGTCGATGTAGTCGATATTACACCATCCTCTTTGTTCTAAACCTGAAAAAAAATATGGAGAAAAAACCTGAAAAGAGAACCTGAAAAGATCTGGAAAATAATGCAGATATTAGTAAACAGAAAAAAACAACAAAATGATACAGATAATCAAATAGAATTCTTACCTTTTTTTTACAATATTTCTCAAATTTTAAAATTTCCTAATCGGCATGTGCATCACTCCAGAGCTCCAAATACTTTTCACGTAACGCAATGACAGTTGTACCGATGACAGTTCGTATTTTGATCACAGGGTATAGCGTTATGCTGTCAGTTCAATTCGATGTTTTTATTCCGCGTAGAGCGGTGCGGTATTATATATTAAGTAGTACACTATTATATGAAAGCATATACTCTGATGTAGGTCAAATTGGTATTTGATGAGCAGAATTATTTTTTTTTTGTATTAAAATATATCAGATTTATGGACAAGATAAAGTCTTTTGCAATTCCTATTTCGGTAACAGAGTTTCCAGTGGGTCGAAACATCAGCGATGAAATATTTCGATGAGGAGAAATTCAGTTCAAACGAAGCATAGCAGAATTTTTTAGTTTGGTCAAGTTTACGTAATTGAGTATATCAATTGAATTGTTGTAGCATACATCTTGTGATTGATCTGACATATGTGGTTGTAGAAAAAAATATCTATGATCTGGATTATGAAAATTTGATCAATTAATTGATCAAATTTTCATAAAACTGTGAGGGGTGATGTAACGTTTTTCCGCTGTCAATATTAAAAAAAAGAATCATTGCCGAATATTTTTTTTAAAAAAAAAAAACAACAACAACGACATCTATTAGGGGTCCAGTTTTCCTCAGGTATCCATTATCGATAATGACTATCAATAAGGGAACGACGTACAGTTTCACGGCGAAATCGTTTGCAAGAAACTTTCGGGCGGAAATAAGTCGCCATTTGGCGTGCTACGGCCTCGGCCTACTATTTTCAGGAACTCTCGGCCATTTCGTTTGCGGAGCGGTCGGAGAGTGGAACGATTTTTTCCTAAAGTGAAAGTACAAAAGGTACTTAGTGGAGATGTTGTTTCGATAGATAATAGAAACGGTAGTTTTCAAAGTACGTTTAGTTTATATAGATTTATTTTTTTTTGTTTCATTAGTGAACTGAAATTACAAAGAAAATATTATTGTGTTCCGCTTGAATTTTATTATACAAGGATAGCAGGTAATTCCGTTTCTCTCATTCCCATTCCCAAAATTATGAGTTTCCCTTACCGTTGAACAGAAAGCCTGTTCAACAGGCGGCATACGTGGGATGGAGATATTCCCCGATTCAATGAGCTCTTTCGGAGCACGATAGGTTTTTATTCCAACCGCAACGAAACGGATGTGTGACATTAAGGATCATCCGACCGGCATTCGACGAAGTCGCAGTGTCCCCCAGCGACCGCCATTACACGCTGGGCTTTTTGATTTGTGACCCGACCGCAATATACTGTGAGGTAGTTGCTGGAAGAAACGGTGGCATACCGACGATAAATCGGGCTTCATCTGTATCCAGCCTGTATCAGCGCACACAGCATAGCACGCAGCCAGTCAGCAACGTCCGGTAAAACCCTGCGCGCAGGTAGGTGCTAACTTTACGCATGGCCATGTCGTGAAACGTAACACGTTACACGTTACGTTAATTTATGTTGAATTTCTTAACTTGGAGAAATTTGGGAAGAGAGAAGGATGAAAGGGAGAATTAGGGTAGGAAGAGAAGAAGGAGAGAGTAGGTAACAAGTAGAAAATAAAATTGTAAATAGGGTTCTAAACACTGTTTTCTTTCCTTCATTGAGATAACATTTCCTAATAGATTTTATTCATTTCTCGAAGATTGGTGATTGATTCGCTCTCCCAACGCTTTCATTCGGTTTGGTGAGATTTTTGAAAGTGTTTCTTTGTGCGTTCATGAAATCCGCGCATTGGTCGGACATGATTTCTTGCAAGAGAGTTCACCTGTAACTACGTGACCTCTTACTGGAATCGTACGTGATCGTTCGAGGCTAACTTGACCCTGAGCTATTCTTGTAGTTAGTCGGGCATTAATTCAACACGACAGGTGGTCTCCCTACTGGGAGTGGCGCTAAAGCCACCGTGTTTCACTACACTCGCGTGTCGGGACTTCGAACGGTTACATCTCTTTTTGAGATAGTTTCATTGCGAATCTAAATATAAAATCATTATCGGGCACAATTTTCATTCAAAATTCACTCACAACTTGCAAATAAAGTATTGTTCTAAGAAACAGAATACATATTCAATTTAAAAAAGTAGATTTTCATTCATTATTTTAGTTTTTTTGAGAAGTATTTATTCCTCCTGCAAATCTACTATCATTTTCATTTCACAAATTGGTACACGAAGCTGCTGTCAAGGCGAAATAAATCAAATTATGAAAAATCTTTTGCCATTTGTAGCACCACATATTTTCGGAATTAATTTAGCTATGGATGCTTTCGACATTCTAAAAAATATCGACAATAATCTGAACGATATTCCAGAAGAAAGGCACATCATTTCTAGTTTTACTCTTGTAGGTATAGCATCCCTCATGAGCATATCTTGGCGTTGTATTTGTGGAGCAATTAAATCCAACAGTTTTTTCACTTTTTCAGGTGTTATTCTCAACACTGCTCTGTACTCTCGGGGATCATCATCGTGGAGTTACTTCAATGTTGTATTTGTTGCTCCTTTTCTTTGCATCCAATTTCTGGCCCGAATCCTTATTTCTTTCTGCTTTCTTCGGATAGTACCTTCAGTTCGAAGAAATTCAGCACAAAGTATTTGTAAACACGGCCAGCGTGTATTTCGCGATAAAATTTGTGTAATGATAAATTCAACTGAAAACCTAAGACGAAAACTGAAAATAAAGAAATAAAGAAGTCGATTTCGGATCAATCATCTGACAAATTCGGCTGTTTCTGACTATTTGATGGACATTTGAAAAATCGTCTGGCATCTCTGGTAAACCCGTGCCGTAGTATCTAGTTTCTCGCCAGCAGCTCACATTGTGTGAACGGACAAGGCGAGTCAACCATTTGTCAAGCGAGTTTACCGGGTCAATAGCTGCTCATCGTGAAGTCAGCTACTAGCAACGTATTAATGGGCCTTAATGATGCAGAAGATAATTTACTTCCTGAAATTAGGCAAAACATTTTGGATCTAGTACATGATCTCGGCTTTAAAGGTTTGAACGAACGTGATGTGGATTATCTACTTGAAGCTGATAAGGAACGCTTTTCATATGAGGAATTCATTCAGTTGCAAGCAGAACCGGCATTTGAATAAGAGACAGAGCCTGTTATGTCCAAAGAGCTAAAATCAAAACAATTATCGAAAGCTTTTTCCTATTTCGAACAAGGAATAGACATCCTCGTTGAAAACGATCCTGACGTCGAACGTAGCGCTAATGTTTCTCGAGGAATGAACTCAGCCATTAGCTACTACAAATCACTGAAGAACGAAATAGACAAGAAGACAAGACAAACCACCTTAGACAATTTTTTTGAGCCAGACCCATCCTTACCAGCGAAAAATGATGACGACAGTGTATGTATTTTTGATTTACATGAAATAAAAAGATAAAATGCATTTTGAATAATAAACCATATTTAACAATATATTTAGCTCAATAGAAGCAATCCGCTCAATGAAAGTTGATAAACGCTCATCTTATTTCCTAACAAAAATAAGACATCTATTGAGTGTTTTGGTCGAAAAATTATTCAAGATTACCTTAGCATGGGTTCCCTCTCATTGCTCGATACCGGGGAATGAGAAAGCGGACTCGCTAGCTAAGGTGGGCGCTTCAGAAGGCACACTTTTTGAAAGGCAAATTACATATAATGAATTTTTCCACATTCCTCATCAGCACACGTTCGTAAGTTGGCAGCGCATGTGGAGTGAAGATGAGTTCGGTCGTTTTTTATTTTTTTTATCCAAAATATATATTTTATTAAGGCTCATATGGCGTCAGCCTAACGGGGCCGGGAGTTCAATATTTTGACAATGTTTGCTTACAACTATGTTAGTAATATGTAACCGATTACTCGCGGTTGACTCGAGGTTAGTATTACAAGTGTTCGCATAATTGGTATGTCGCAGCCTTCGATGCTCTGTACGTGTGCTCGACACGGGATACTTCCTATTGGGATGCAGCTGACCATTAATCAGCAACGTCCCCCTAGTCTGTACCCCATATCTAGCGTGGTGCGTCTTTCTCGACTCGAGGAATCCAGGATAGAATGGTCACTAGCCGGCGCAATCATCAGCTCGTGTAGAGTTGTCATGAGCGGTACAACCTTTGGCTCTTGTTGAATGATCAGTGGACTGCACAACCTTCGGCCCGTGCATCTGTAAAGAGTGTGTGATTTTTTTTTTTTTTTGCAGACTTATCTCACTTCTTAACTAGACGAACCTAGCCAGAATTTTCACCTGCCCCCGGGCTTCTGAATGCCAAAGGGGGACTAGGCTCTGCGAAATGCACGTATCTGCATGCTCGTGCTGTTTCAGTCCTGACCGAGAAATTGTCGAACAATCGCGCAGGTGCTAAGGATGACCGACTTTTGGATGCCGGCCAATTCCTTCTCGATGTTCAACACCTTTAGCGCTTCCAGAAGTGTCTTCGGGATAATTCCAGTTCCAGAGAGAACGACTGGAACAATTCTTGGGACCTCCCTTAGCCCCCACAGTTCCTTGAGCTCCACGGCCAATGGTCGGTACTTGCAGATTTTGCGACCGTGGGTCTCCTCCAGATTCTGGTTCAGTGGAATAGCGACATCGATGATGATGACTTTGCGGTCGCTCTTGTCGTAAACCATTATATCTGGGCGGTTGTGGTGGATCGAGAGGTCGGTCAGAACAGTGCGATCCCAGTACAGCTTGAAACGGTCATTTTCCAGGACAGGTGCAGGCAGGTACCGGTAGTTTGGTACGTTGTCTTCCAGTAGAGCACATTGGAGCGCCAGTTGTCGATGAACAATACGGGCCACGTTGTTGTGGCGCTCGGTGTAGGCTGCGTTGGCCAAAACGGGACAGCCTCCCATAATGTGCTCTATGTTTTCACCTGGTTGATGGCACATCCGGCAAATGTCATCAACGTCTTGATGCCAGACGTACCGCCTGCAGTTTCTCGTCGGCATTATCCTGTCCTGGATGGCTATCATGTCGGCTTCTACTACTGAAGAGAGTTCACCACGCGTTAGCCACAGATTAGATGCGGCCTTGTCGACGTGTGGCCGGTCCAGTTGATGGGGGTGGGCACCATGCACTGCCTTCTGCTTCCAAGCTGCAATCTTCTCCTCCACTGTCTGCAGATTGCAGTTTAGTTGGTACTCCGTATGCGCCAAGTGCAGAGCGCTGTATCCTCTGTCGGCGGCGCAGACAGCCCGGTATAGCGCGTTTTGGTTGGCGCGTTCTGCGAAGTACTCGCGCAGTTGTCGTACCTGGGCAACACACAGTGCAGATATGTCGACTATTCCAAGTCCCCCTTCTTTGCGTGGCAGTGAAACTCTCTCCAGTGCCGATTGAGGATGGTGCATTCCGGCCTCTTTAAATGCTTTCTTCATCCTCCTCTCAAGGTCCTCTAGGTCAGTTTTGCTCCATTTGACTACACCAAAACTGAAGGTCAGCAGGGGAACCGCGAATGTGTTGATCGCGCGTACCTTGTTCCCCGCGTTGAGGAAAGTCCTCAGGACACAGTTCACTCGACTCAAGAACTTGTCTCGCAGCTCCGTCTTGATGTCGGAGTGGCGAATCCCGGTGAGCTGTCGGAATTCAAGGTATTTGTAGGATTCGCCACGAACCATGTCTTGTATAAACTCGCCGTCATAGACCTCGTAGCCTCCGGATTCGGTAAGTTGTCCCTTCAGCAGGTGGACACAGCGGCACTTGTCGAGGCCGAACTCCATGCAGATGTCCCTGCTTATATCTTCGACAACCCGGATAGCTACACCTAGACGCTGACGTGAATCAGCGTAGACTTTGAGATCGTCCATGTAAAAGGTATGGGTCACTTCTTCGTTGGCGCCGTCCCCATACCTTAACTTATAGCCATGACCGTTCCTATTGAGCGTCCTACTGAGGGGGTTCAGTGCCAGACAAAACCAAAGCGGGCTGAAAGAGTCGCCTTGGAATATCCCCCTCTTTATCTGCAGCGTTCTAGACTGCAACACATTTTCCCCATCACTAAGGTGCAGAGACGTACTCCACTGCCTCATCGCATGCTGCAGGAACCTAACGACGACGGGATCAATTTTGTAGAGCTCCAATACCCGGACGAGAAACGAGTGAGGTATGGAGTCATAAGCCTTCCTGAAATCGATGTAGGCCATGCTTAGGTTCCACTGGTTATAAACCGCCTGGCCGACAATGGCTGCGTCGATGATGGCCTGGTCTTTGCAGCCATGCGTATTCGTCCTGCATCCTTTCTGCTCTTCTGTGATGATGTGATGTTGTTCGCAGTGAGCAGAAACTTTGGCGGTTATGATGCTGCTTAATATCTTGTACAGACTCGATAGGCACGTTATCGGTCTGTACTGTGATGGGTTCAATGTGTTGCTGTCTTTCGGGAGGAGGAATGTGACGCCACGGGTGGCGAATTCAGGGAGGTTGTGTGGGTCACGTAGCACCTTGTTGAAGCACTCAGCTATCTTTTAATGTGCGACGGTTAGCTTCTTGTGCCAGAAGTTCTGAACACCATCGGGGCCCGGTGCTGCCCAGTTCCTCAGGTACCGCGAGGCTTCGCGGACATCGTTTTCTTCGACGATGATAGCTGGCATCTCTCCAATTTCACCACAACTCTTCTCCTCCCGTCTTAACCACATTTGCCCGTCGCGATGTTGTACTGGGGTCTCCCAAATACCAGCCCAGAAGTTCGTCACATCGCTAATATCTGGCAAACCTTCGCGGTAGTCGGGCTTCTCGTCGCTAATGTGGTTGTAGAACGCCTTTTCGTTATCTCTGAACATCCGATTTTGTTCCTGGCGTTTTGCAGAGTCAGAGTAACGTTTCAGCCGTTTAGTTAGGACGCTCAATTGCTGTACCAGTGTGTCGAGTTTTTCCGTCAGCTGGTGAGCTCCCAGCTGGCGAAGTTCAGTAGGCCGCACGATCACAGCAACTTGGCGACATAATTTCGCCGATCTGCTGCCTCTTTTGTACGCCATCAGTCTTCCAATTGCGGCGCGCTTGTTTAGGATCCGTTGCTCCAATCTCCTTGGAGAATGGAGCAATTTTTTTTTTCAATGTTTTGAATTGTTGTTTTTTCATTACAAGATTACCTTGGGCCTGAAATATAATTCTATATGTAGTCATTTTCCTGTTGCTCGGTCGTTGGTTACACACGATTATCCCTAAGGTCTCGACGAGTGCATGGTTCAAGGGATTGAATGTAGGTCGTGATTTCATTCGCGTGATATCTCGGCTTATGTCCAATCACTACAACCTAAACGCGCATCTTTATCGCATTGGGCTCGCAGCAAGCAATCTATGTGATTGTGGCGATGGCTACCACGACATCGAGCATGTTGTCTGGTCGTGTATTCGGTTCCATGCTGCCCGCTCTCAGCTCTCCAGAGCATTGAGGGCACAAGGCAGACAATCGGATATCCACGTCCGGGATATCTTAGGTAGCCGTGATCCTGATCTACTGCTTCATCTATACCTGTTCCTCAGAAACGCCGATGTCAACGTTTAATGATGTTTCCTTCGTTGTGTCCCTGTTTCATATCCTTCCTATCCGATCTATAAACTTTTACTTAGTCGCGGCAATACATGCAAACACTATTTACAGATACACGGGCCGAAGGTTGTGCAGTCCACTGATGATTCAATAAGAGCCAAAGGTTGTACCGCTCATGACAACTCTACACGAGTTGATGATTGCGCCAGCTAGTGATCATTCTATCCTGGATTCCTCGAGTCGAGAAAGACGCACCACGCTAGATATGGGGTGCAGACTAGGGGGGCGTTGCTGATTAACGGTCAGCTGCATCACAATAGAAAGTATCCCATGTCGGGTACACGTACAGAGCACTGAAGACTGCAATATCCCAATTATGAGAACACTTGTAATACTAACCTCGAGCCAACCGCGAGTAATCGATTACATATTACTAACATAGATGTAAGCAAACCTTGTCAAAATATTGAACTCCCGGCCCCGTTAGGCTGACGCCATATGAGCCTTAATGAAAATATATATTTTGGATAAAAAAAAATTGGAACCGATCCGATTGAATTTGTATGAATTTGTATTAGAATAATTTATTCTTTATACGGCTTTTCGCTTTCCGGCCAAGTTTCGTGGAACGTAACTAGGCTGTAAAGCGAGGTATAGGTGTACTTTGTAACATTCAAATATTCATAATTACTTCTCTTTCATTGTAGCGTATTTAAAATAACAATTAAAAGCACAAGTAAAACTTCTCTCTCATTACACACACATGACCGAAAACAGCGAACTACTCTGCATATAATTTAAAAATCAAACGCTACTTGCCGTTGGAGGCTGGGAGGAGCGGATAACAGGATCGATATTTTATCACGTACGATAAACCGCAGTTCATGATTATGATGCTAAAAATGAATGTGAACGTGCACAACATGGTGGTAATGTGGAAAAAAAATATCATACACCCAATGGTGATTACTGAACTCCGGGGGGAAGTGGACGGATTTGGCACCAACTCGACCAGAAGTTGGCATGACCATCTTAAAAATTGAACAAAACTTTCTAGGCGTGAAGACATTACCTAATTAAGCAGCTTTACATACTTAGTTTTCCGAAATAGGGCCAAATATTTTTGACCTTTTTCTTTAAATTTTACACGGTACGGTAGTCCTACGAAAATGTTTTAGGAAAATAATTGAATTTTCAGAACAAAATACTGAAAAAAAAATTTGAATCCTACACCGAAAAAAATCGATTTCAAAAACTAAAAGACGATTTTCTCAAGATGGTCGTCACATTAATGTTACATTTTCATGAATGGTACATACACAAACACTGTGGGTTCGTTTACTATCAAGTAATATACAGTGCTTTGGTCTCAACTGCTTAAACATAAACAGTGTGAATCCAACATTTATGTTGCAAGTTTCTTGAAAAATCATGAATGCGTCTTTGAGAGACATCATCAAAAGGCGCTTCTGGACATGCTCTCTCTTACTATTTCGAAGCTCAGATACTGTCGGAGTGGAAATCGTGAACTTCCTCCGATTACTCGCAGCACCACTAAACGCACAGATCGTGGTGAGGTACTTTCTCCCGCGAATCTGGTCAGATTCTCAAACCCAAATTGTATGGAACAATTGAATAAATATATTAGTCTGAATTTATATCTTTTTTTTCCCAAAATATATCTTTTATTAAGGCACATGTGGCGTTAGCCTGACAGGGCCGGGAGTCCAATATTTTGACAATTTTTGTCTTACAACTATGTTAGTAATATGTAACCGATTACTCGCGGTTGGCTCGAGGTTAGTATTACAAGTGTTCTCATAATTGGTATGTTGCAGTCTTCGATGCTCTGTACGTGTGCCCGACACGGGATACTTCCTATTGGGATGCAGCTGACCGTTAATCAGCAACGCCCCCCTAGTCTGCACCCCATATCTAGCGTGGTGCGTCTTTCTCGACTCGAGGAATCCAGGATAGAATGATCACTAGCTGGCGCAATCATCAACTCGTGTAGAGTTGTCATGAGCGGTACAACCTTTGGCTCTTGTTGAATCATCAGTGTACTGCACAACCTTCGGCCCGTGTATCTGTAAATAGTGTGTGCATGTATTGCCGCGACTAAGTAAAAGTTTATAGATCGGATAGGAGGGATATGAAACAGGGACACAACGAAAGAAACATCATTAAACTTTGACATCGGCGTTTCTGAGGAACAGGAATTTATATCTTGAAGTTAAAACACGCGTTTTGACGTAGGACTACGTCTTTCATTTCTATACCGGGGTGTAAAATCAAAGTTTCGAAAACGAAAGTGTTACGCCGGAGACCGAGATTTTGAGTGTTAATAGCTCCTAAACAACTGAACGAAATGGTATGATAAACACTTCATTCGAAAGATAAAATGTCTACGCGTTCTATACTTGTTACTTTCTGATCCAAAAACTTGTTTCAATAGTCTTAAATTTGCTTTCAAAATAGGCTATTGAAATCACCAATCGGTATATAAGCGAGCGCCGCTCGGAAATCCACTCAGTTCTAATTGAACAGCGATGGGAGCATGTTGTCGCTGTTGTGGTGAAGCTCTTCATTTATCATGAAAGCGCGGATGAACGGTGTCACCAAGAGCCTGTTTGTGCACCTTAGGCCAGAAGGGAATCCATCAGGAGGAGAGTGATGCTACAAACGGTTCCCCGGGAAGATCTCGAAGCAGCCGCTACACACACACACACATACACGCACGGAATTCTTTCCGTTTGGATCGAGAAAGATCCGGAAAATAATCTGCCAGTTCCTCTAGGAATTTAAAAATACATTCATGTGAAAGAGTTTATTTGAATGTTTTCTATCCATGTAACACTGTGACCAAATATGTTTCAATCAAGTGCTATTAACAGATGGTTATCGAGTTAGCATTAACCACTGGTGGGCTTCCAGTATCGAGGAAAATGTGGAAATATCTAATCGTTACTGAAAATAATCTGCCAGTTCCTCTGGGAATTTAAAATTACATTCATATGAAAGAGTTTATTTTAATGTTTTCTATCCATGTAACACTGTGACCAAATATGTTTCAATCAAGTGCTATTAACAGATGGTTATCGAGTTAGCATTAACAGGATAGCTTCTGAAGATTATTCTTCCCCATCAGTAGGATATTTCCGTATCCAATATTGAATGCATAAAACCTTGTGCCTCCAACGTAACGCTCTCGTTTTCGAAGTTCTCCAAATATTCATTCATTCAGAATGAATTCAGATTCAACTTCATACAAATGATCTCTAAATCAACGATAGTCCTACGTCACCCTTGCGGTTATACCATAGATATAACCCACTTCCTGTTTTTTTCATTTTTACGACAGCTAGAAATCTCCACAATTCGAAGATTGATTCCAACAGATACAAAATCGCTAGTTCCTGGCATAACCCTGCTGATCACTGAACTCGCTAACTTCGCGCACTAGAACTGCAAAGAATGTCCTGTCACTAGTTTTTTTTCATTTGCTTAACCATGTACAATCGTGCAGTGAACTCTTCCGCGATTTTTATTGACGACCATGAATTAGAAAGTATCGATAAACTTCTCAGCTGGTCGTTTCAGTCAGAAATCGGTGAATTAAACTTCTCTTTCAATTGTGACATTATTTAGTCAAAAGCATCTGCTTTCCTAATGTCGGAAGCCTCCAAGCCGAGGATATTGTTTTGCACTGTTTGTTTGACTTCCGCTGCTTTTGAGCCCGATAGCCCAAACATCTAATATTCCTTGATGATATTGGAGATACTTTCAACGTTGAAGCAATACTGTTAAATTTATCCACATTAAACTAGCCTTGGAACTGATCGACTGATAAAATTGACTGCACTGATGTCCTGGAATCCTGGAAATCCCGGCATGACTCATGTTGCTGAACAATGTCATACTTTTTTTTTGTTGAATTCTGATGATTACGCTGAAAAAAGATAATGCTATTCCTCTTCCACACTTTACATTTACATTTTTTACAGTCATTTTTTTCATCTTTTAGGTCTCATCTATACAATCCATTTTTTTATTATCATATCTACAGTGACGCTTAATAGATACCTAAATCTACAACAACTATTCGATACATGACCAACCGATGAAGAGATTTTTGGCAGATGGCTATTGTTTGAGAGCTGTTGTTGCTCTCTGAATTGAAACATATTGTGTTTGACTACAAAAACAAGTACCTTAGCACCCAGGGGGCACCATAAATCCATTTCTACCTGTTATACGATTCTTCTATAACTGTACACCAAAAAAAAAAAATTACAAATTTTCCAGAAAAAACCTTGAAAAAATTTCTTTTGACTTTTTTGCCTTAAATATGGACAAGTTGCGATGTATGGAAGAGTGGTAGGGTACATATTTGTTTACCATTTATCTGCCATTTCATCAAAATCTGAGATGACCATTTCGAGAAAATCGACTTTTAGTTTTAAAATCAATTTTTTTCAGTGCAGGATTTCAAAAAATACTTTTTCAGTATTTTTTTTCTTAAAAATTTAATTATTTTCCTAAAACTCTTCCATAAATCACATCTTTGTAGGACTTACCATGTTCGAGTATAAAATTTAAAAAAAAAAGTCACAGAAGGTTGTGTCCGAGACACGACCGCATAGTTGACGTAGGATTACGTTGGGCTATCTGTCGCATGCTGATTTTGGATATGTTTGAAAAAATATATTGTTAAACTCTTTGATAATGTCTGATGGCCCTAAAAAGGGCCGTTTGGTTTGGTTATTGGGTATTTTTTGTTCACTTCACCAGTGTTACAATCGAGCTTTCGGTATCAGTGATAGAAAGTTGTTTCAGCTCCGATGCACGTTTACGTGATTGGCGCTCATATTGCGTGAACATATATTCCGACATATTTACTCGCGTAAAACTTTATGGAGCAACAAAAACAACAATTCACTTCTGTTGTTTTTTTTTTGGGCACCGGTAGCTTTATTCGGAGCCGCTGCTGCTTATTTCTGTTTTTATTTTGGTGGTTTTCGTTGACACCACCACGTCGAGCTAAACGGCGGATAGCGAGTTTTATACACTGGATATTGTTATGTAGAACCTTGCGATACACTTCGATCCTCCTTTGTCTTCCTTGCCGCATGAAGTCATGTTGGTTGATGTTGATCTGATGTGATCACACTTGAAACACTAAAAACATAGATGTTTATCGATCTGAGCCTCGAACAAAATGAGAAATCTGACTAAGTAGCAGCAGCAGCAGAAAGAGAGAGCATGCCTGAAACTTTCTGCTCATGATGCTTGCTGTTGCCATTAGTACTGGACCGATGCGAGACACAGCTCGATTGTTGATGTTAGGCCTCGATGTTTACCGCCGCTGCTGCTGCTACTGCCACTTAAGTTCGATATGAGACACAGCTCAATTGTTGGACGCTCAGATTCGATGCTCGTCTTGAAGTTCGCTGCTGCACTTTCACGATTCCAAGAAGCGTGTGCTCGCACTTCTGATGGAGAGAGCGTGCCCGAAATGCTAGTAGTAGAGTAGTAGTAGTTTGCCGCTGCTTATACTGCCATAGAAGCTCGATGTGAGGCACAGTTAGCCTATTGACCACACAGGAAAGAAGGTATTGTATTATAGAGACTTTAAACTTTTTCAGTTCATTCGTCTCTAGCCTTGAGAAAGGCCCTTTGAAAACTCTACTCTACTCTACTCCAGCCCTACCACCTCCACCCTCTTGCCTTGAGAAAGGCACTCGATCCCTCGCCGTCCAGCTCGTCCAGCAACGATGTTGTCCAGTCGGTGTCCACACAAAGAATGTTGACCACACAGCTTCGATGCTCGTCTATATATTAGCCGCGTCCACTGATCCTGCTCTCCACTGTTGTCCGTTCCACGTCCGTTGTAAAAATGAATCAAATCCACGAATGCTCCATCCTTTTATATCATTTGGTATGTGTGAAGTAGGCGCCTCCTACTCGATTGTCATGCAGCTTGCCGGTGAACGAACAATTATTATGGAGTGCCGACATGAATGAGCAATAAGCGTTTGGAATTGGACGGGTTTCTCATTTATTTTCTAACGATCATTTATTTTCTAAATGGGAAGCAGTTGACATGCTACGCTGCGCTTTTATGTACATGAAAAACCACTTTTAACATGCGGGGAAAATTTTATATGAAAATTGCCAGATGTCAATGTTGCCAAGCGTAGTTATTGATAGTTAAACGGACGCCGAACCGAATAGCGATGAACGCACCCATATCACGAACTTCGACATTTGATTTGCTATTATGGTGCTACTCGCCCGTGTAGTTCGCGCAAAGGCATCGACAAAATATTATTTTAGAAAATTCCTTGAGGCATTTGTCTGAAACGTGCTGTGTATGACCGGAGCCGTTCCGCTATATATATGCATACATATGTCATTCGCCTCCCTTACCGCATCCAGTCAGGTTGGTTGATGGAAAGTATGTTTCTGACGTGATAAGTTTCCTGTTAGTTGCACATGATCAAAGAAAATGTAAAAATAAACAGTATTTCTGATCATAGTTTTATATCATTTTTATGATAAGTGGAAAACAATAAATTAAACTCTTTCGTTTCAAAGCAATATCGAAAGTCCTGAAAAGGACTGGAATGGTTAAATGGGTTGTACGAAATCTGCTGCGTGCTAATGTGAGGTTTCAGTCGGATGTAGTAGTTGTTAACTTTTTGGCAGCGGTAGTTTTTTCGGAGTCACTGCTGCTTTCCTTGGCTATGGCATCTTCGGCTTCTGTGCGTCGGTTTGCAAGGGTTTCGTTGACACCATCACGGTGAGCAAAACAACGGATAGCGGGTTTGATACACTGGATGTTGTCATGTGGAACCTTGCGATACACTCTTCCTTAACCGGGTCCTTTGTCTCCTTTACCTCCATTACCGCATCCAATTGTATTGGCAATGCACACTAGAAACACAGATGTTTATCGATCTGAGCGTCCAACAAGAATGAGAAATCTGACTGAGTAGCAGCAGCAGCAGCAGTAGAGAAAGAGAGCATGCCTGAAACTCTCTACTCATGATGTTTGTTATTGCCAACAGTAGCGGACCGATGCGAGACACAGCTCGATTGTTGAGGTTTGGCCTCGATGTTTACCGCCGCTGCTGCTACTACTGCCACTTAAGTGAGACACAGCTCAATTGTTGGCCGCTTAGATTCGATGCTGCACTTTCACGATGCCAAGAAACGTTCTCGAACTTTTGACGGAGAGAGCGTGCCTGAAACGATCCGCTCGTGATGCTTGCTGCTGCCACTAGTAGTAGACCGGTTCCAACAACCGTTGCTACTGTTTGCCGCTGCTTATGCTGCCATAGAAGCTCGATGTGAGACACAGCTCGCATTTTGACCGCTCAACTTCTATGCTCGCCTATATATTAGCCGCTTCCACTGATCCTGCTCTCCACTTGTTGTTGTCCGTTGTAAGAATGAATGAGATCCACGAATGCGCGCTCGTTTTATATCATTTGTTATGTGTGAAGTAGGCGCCTCCTACTCGATTGCCATGCAGCTTGCCGGTGAGAGAACGAATCGGGCGCGAAAAATAAATGACGTCAATTTCGACCAATCAGGACTGGATATCTCTGTTTGGATAGGGGTTGAATTTTTTCAATTGTTCGATAGTTAATTATATGATATATACTATTTTATTCAATGTGAAAAATTGTTATGGAGTGCCGTAATCGTTTGATGCAAAAATCTCATCAATCCATCATGAAATTAATGAGTAATAAGCGTTTGAAATTGGACATTTTTCACGATGCGATCGATTTTCGTTTTTCAATTTGTACCCCAATATGTTCCCGAAAGACGTAATCCTACGTCAAAAAAGTCACAGGACGATTGTGTCCGAGACACGACCTCATAGTTGACGTAGGATTCCGCTAGGCTATCTGTTGATTTTGGATATGTTTGAAGAATTGCATCGTTAAACTCTTTGATAATGATTTGGTGGCCCTGAAAAAGGCCGTTTCGTTTGGTTGTTGGTTATTGTTTGTTCATTCCACCAGTGTTCACCGAGTGATGATGACAGAAGGATGGTAAACAGTCGTTGGATGGCGCGTATCAGATAAAAGATACCGAAGTGGAACGAGATGTGATGGAAACAGCCCTTTGTGATCCTAGACGAGCTGCCTCCTGTTTTATGTATGGATGAAATAAAGAAAAAAAACTCACCAATGTAATATAAGATAATTACCAATACCGAATACAATTATCATTTTTTCTCATCAGTAAAAGCATGTTACTTTAATATAGAGGAATCATATTTGAAATGTAAAAGGTAATTTTCTTTTATAATTTTTACGTGGTTTTCAACCCAATGCGAATTTGAATTGGACTAACAACAACTAATACTTTATGTAGAGCATACAGGAAATCACTTTTTTAAATATTTCTTAATTTTTCCAATTTCTCTCGCCGTTTAAACTTTGCTTGGGTGAAAATGAACACAACAAAACAGACAGCGTGTATCGGACGATCTGTTCTCAAACTGGAACACACATTGGTTTTTATTTACGAAAATTGAAATAGATCGTTTCAGATTTTGATTAATTTTAACATAACCGCTACCATATACAATTTTACACTTACACTTGTGCTAAATTTGTCACAATACACGATCGGCCATTGATATGAGATTTGACGAAGCAACCAATATTAAAGCTCCAAATTTAAATTTTATTTGCTAGAATCAATGTGATACTCACCTTACCTGCAATATAAAAAATCTCCCGACTTGCATATATTTGCAATGCCGATTTCCTCCAGGCAGCTTAGTTTTGATGTCTCTGTTAGGGAACACATTTCGGTGGGAACAAAAGTTTCCCCTACTTTCATGTATTCGCAATGCTGATTTCCCTCAGACAGCTTGGTTTTGATTTCCTTCGACTTGCACTGTGGTCACGCGTATTCTAGAGCTTGCCCATCGGAATACATTCAAGGCGAGTTATTTGGCTTAAGAAATTTCAACTTAGTATTAATAAATGACGCTAGGAAATGCATACGTGGAGACGGCAAAAGTTCCACAGGGAACGTTAACGCCATTCAAGAAGAAGCTTGGTTTTGATGTCTCTGTTAGGTACCCGCCGCATTTATCGTCAATTTCGACCAATCAAAAGTGGGTATTTCCGTTAGGATAGGGGTTGAGATTTTTCAATTGTTCGATAATTAGTTTCATGACATTTATTATTTTCTTCAATATAAAAAATTGTTATGGAGTACCGAAATCGATTGACGCAAAAATGCAATAAATCCAACATGAAATGACTGTGCAATAAGATTTTCGATTTTCAATTTGTACCCCAATATGTTCCTGAAAGATGTAATCCTACGTCAAAATGGTCAAACATATTTGGTCTTTTCCATATGTTATTCTAGATAAAATTTGAGAAAACTAAGCACTAAGCTTAGTTAGGTAAGGTCTAAGGAATGTTTCATTAACTTCTGGGAGGGTCAATCCCATAGACGAGTTGGCACGTAATCCATCAATGGTTTGCACGTTTACGCGCACGGGCCGAATGGCTGAAAATAACACTTCAACAGATGATTTTGAGCTTTGATGTTAGGTGCATGCAACACATAATAAAATATGTGTTTTAACTCCCAAAAAAATCTTTATATCTTAGTGTATTCTCAGAAAATCTGTATAGAAATCTGTATTAAATTTATAAGTTCAATTTTGATTGGCATAGTTAATATGAATTTGACGGTGTTGATGGTATCCACCATGGATGCCAACCAAATTTTTGAAAAAGCTGGAAAATTAAAAGAAATAGAAAAAGCTGGAAAAAAATTAAATTTTATCCGTAAAAGCTGGAATTTTGTTTTTTATTTTTCTAAATTTTTTATATTAACCATGCAAGTTAGGATAAACGGTGACAGTGTCAGCTTGTAGCATTGGTACTTACGTAGTGCCGCCACCGGAGCGTTATTTTTATTACGTACTAGCTGACCCGGCAAACTTCGTCCCACCCAACATTTGTTTTTTGTTATCAATACCCTCAAACATTCACGTTTTCTTACTATGAGCAAATTCATGGGTCCAATCGCAGAACTGTTCCTTGATTGATCTTCTAATCGACCCCGTTGAATTTACCTTTTTACTATGAAATTCCTAGTACTTCTACCAAAACTCATCATTATAATATCAGATTATTTTCAGACACAATTCTCGTTCAAGGAATTGTCCGATTTAGGGCTGTCTTTATTCTATCATATTTTCTGTATAAAAATACAGAAAATATGATAGAATAAAGACAGCCCTACATCGGACAATTCCTTCCTCGATTTCTGCTCTTATCAACACATCCGGCGATACTTTTTTATTGGTATAGATAGAAGAAGATATAGGAGTGCGTTTCACATTGAAATCAATGTCCAGTTTCGAAAAAAGATCAATTTCGCT
This sequence comes from Toxorhynchites rutilus septentrionalis, assembly GCF_029784135.1. Taxonomy (NCBI): domain Eukaryota; kingdom Metazoa; phylum Arthropoda; class Insecta; order Diptera; family Culicidae; genus Toxorhynchites; species Toxorhynchites rutilus. The sequence continues at coordinate 53,926,242 of NC_073744.1, forward strand.
AGCGCAAACATCAAATGGACTAACAGCACTTGTCACTATGTAATTGCAGAACATATGGGAATTTAATTTTCCGAATTCACCCTTTTTCTTTCAGAGTTATCCGAAAATTTTCAATTGTCATGTTTGGTTGGACTTTTTTTGGTTGAAATATGTGTAACATTTCTATGGGACTCCTTCTCCATTCCAGAGGAGGGAGGGGTGTCATTCCATCATAGAAACATTTCTCATACCCAAAAACCCTCACATCCCAAATTGTGCCCCCCCCCCCCTCTCAGAAAGGTGGGAGGAGTGTTAAACCACTTTAGAAATGTTTCTTGCCCCCTAAAACCTTCACATGCCAAATTTGGTTCGGTTTGCTTGATTAGCTCTTGAATTATGCAGAAATGTATGCTTCATTTGTATGGCAGTCCCCTCTCCCCTCAGAGTGAGGGGAGGAGTGTCTATTCACCATGGAAACGTTTCGTGTCCCCTAAAATATTCACATGACAAATTTAGCTCCATTTCTTCGAGAGTCTGGAGAGGGTGGAGAGTCTAACCACAACAAAAACATTTATTGTACCCTAAAACCTACATATGCCTAATTTGGTTTCATTTGCTTGATTAATTCTCGAATTATGCAGAAATTTGTGTTTCATTTTTATGGCAGCCTCACCTAAGAGAAGGAGGAGGAGTATCTAACCACCGTAGAAACATTTTTTGCACCCTAAAACCTTAATATGCCTAATTTGGTTTCATTTGCTTGATTAATTCTCGAGTAATGCAGAAATTTGTGTTACATTTGTATGGCAGCCCCCTCTGAGAGAGGGGTGTGGAGAGTCTAACCATCATAGAAACATTAATTGCACATAAAACCTCAATATGCCTAATTTGGTTTCATTTGCTTGATTAATTCTCGAATTATGCAGAAATTTGTGTTTCATTTTTATGGCAGCCTCACCTAAGAGAAGGAGGAGGAGTATCTAACCACCGTAGAAACATTTTTTGCACCCTAAAACCTTAATATGCCTAATTTGGTTTCATTTGCTTGATTAATTCTCGAGTAATGCAGAAATTTGTGTTACATTTGTATGGCAGCCCTCTCTGAGAGAGGGGTGTGGAGAGTCTAACCATCATAGAAACATTAATTGCACATAAAACCTCAATATGCCTAATTTGGTTTCATTTGCTTGATTCAGTCTCGTGTAATGCAGAAATTTTTGTTTCATTTGTATGGCAGCTCCCTCTAAGAGAGGGGGGAGAAGTATCTAACCACCGTAAAAACATTTATTGCTCCCTAAAACCTCCATATGCCAAATTTGGTTCCATTTGCTTGATTAATTCTAGAGTAATGCAGAAATTTGTGTTTCATTTGTATGGCAGCTCCCCCCCCCCCCCCTTAGAGAGGGGGGTGGAGAGTCTAACCAACATAGAAACATTTATTGCACCCTACTACTTTAATGTGCCTAATTTGGTTTCAATTGCTTCATTAATTCTTGAGTAATGCAGAAATTTATGTTTCATTTGTACGGCAGACTCTTGGTTACAAAAAGTCTAAAAAATCTGTATTATTACATATTATTCTGTAGATATGGTAACCCTGCTTACGATATACAGTCGGTTTACACGTTAAGCCCCGAAAACAGGTCGGACTCGATTATATACGGACCCGATCATATGTGATTCGATTATATACAGTTTGAATATTTTCTTTTATAAAATTCAAATATGATTCATTTCTAGAAAAAATGTAACCGCGATTTTTGAATATTTTGCTTGACTTTTCACCAGGAATTTTATATATCGATATTGCAGCGAAATTAAAAAAGATAGAAGTTGGGTGTCAGAGAACAAATTGTAGAGTAATTTAAGTTTAATAAGAATTTTTGGGATAATATGAACAATTGCACATTAAAAATTACTAACTTTTCAACCTTCGCTTCCAAAATGTTCTTTAAATCATCTAATTTAGATATTCGACTACTAAATCATGTACTAAATTTTCTCATCTTTCAAATGAAAGCAACAGAATTGGCTTACGTAGCTTACTTTTCTGTGTAATGCCAGTTTGAGGCAACATAGTCCGAAACAAAAAAAAATTCTATAACTCTGTCATTGTTGAAATTCGAACATACACGTAGAAGGATTTTGTTCATAAAATATAATCATCTATCATCTCCTTTGAGATTCTGGGAAAAAAAATTTTTTTTCGTGTGAGAAAGGTATTTTCTGACTTTAAGGGGATGAATCAAAAATTAAATTCTTCTTTTATTTTCAATAAACGCATATAGCATTAAAAACGAATAATTTTTTTTTCTTTACTCTATTATATACAGGATTTGATTATATACAGTGAAAAGAAATCGGAGACTGTATATAATCGAGTCGTGCATCCATGGTCGACTGGTTAATGTCTCACATTATCATGCCGGGTGTTAGGGTTCGATTCCCGTTCTGGCCGGGGATTTTTCGTCAAAGAAATTTCCTTCGACTTGCACTGTGGTGACGCGTATTCTAGAGCTTGCCCCTCGGAATACATTCAAGGCGTGTTATTTGGCTTAAGAAATCTCAACCAAGTATTAATAAACGACGCTAATTAATGCATACGTTGAGACGGCAAAAGTTCCACAGGGAGCGTTAACGCCTTTCAAGAAGAATATAATCGAGTCCCCGCTGTATTCCTAATTTCGTATCTGTCAGTTCCAGTGATCAACGTTTTTCTAGCCAAAAGCTCAGTGTCATTCCCTAGGGACCGATACGGCGCTCAACTTTTTAATATTTGACGTAATTCGCGATGACGAAAATACTGTGTCGACAAACATATACTATCAAGCAGCTTAGCAGACTCGAGTGCAGTTTGAAACTGTTAGAATTTAATAAAAATTAATCTTTTACAGAATTTAAACACACACAGACTCGTCCCTCATTATGCTATACCTTTCCTAGAATTTCCGCCTAAGCTGTTCTGTTTATATTTCGTTTCTTTGTGAAATAGTATACAAATAAGTAATTTCGTGGTCCTATGTCAACCAATGCGGTCGTGTCCTGAACACCACTCTCTATAATTTTTATTTTCCTTTCCAACCAAAACCCAACCGAACTTCATCGTGTGGTTTGCGTCCAGAAAATCGGCTCAAGAACAAAATAATCTTATCCTTACTCGAACTTGATCTTGTTGCTTTCAATTTCAATCACAACCCGAACAAACCTCAAAGTTCTGATTTCAACTGAGCGATTGTTATCCGATATATGCGGTCTTGATCTTGGCCTCGTTCTGAAACTTGGTTTCAATTGCAGTTGTACTTTATGGTTTGTGTATGGTTTCGAGCTGTTCTCGCTTGTTGCTGTCGTGTGTGATGAGTACCAAGGTGATAAAAGATTCATTTGCCCACTTTAGAGAGGCAAGTGGGAGCGCGAAATCCAACCGTGCGGTCTGAAACGTGCAACTATATATCTCCCTCTCGGTTTCCTGGCTCACAAATTATCTAAACGATTGAAACATTCGAGCGCTCACCAAATGCCCACCGTTCGCTAAATCTTGCAACTTCCGCTTGTTGAAAGTCCGACAGCAGAATCAGGCGGAGAACGGCGCAGCCTGAAAGGAATAAAATATTAAACGTTAAAAATAAATTCCCTTCGCAGCCAAACCGAATGTAAATAAATCTTATCATATCGCTCTGGCCGCCGTTGCCGCCGCCGCTCGTTGTGCGCCTTCTGTTTTGAGGCGCACTTTCAGGCCGTCTATCCGTCCCTTTTGGTACTTTCTCCCTTAGACAATGCCGCGGAATTGGAATCGATGCCACACGAATGCGGTTTACAATCGACAAAACAGAAGGGAAGAAAATTGAAACGGCTAGTAAATATACAGCAAAAATAAAGAGCAAATGTTTACATTTGTGGCACTCCACTGCGCATATTCATTGACTGTATTCGGCGGCTTGTGAACATTTTGCTTGGTCAAAGGCCCTAAACTGAGCGGACATTAGCTATAAATATGTAGCGTAATTTATTACTTAACAGTATATAAATTTTGTTTCTTTTTTCTGGGATAGCATATTTGGTTACCGGAGTGGACACATGACCACAACAAAGTGTCGTCACGTGTCATCGTTGATTTGAAATAGATAATAATGGAGTTTTGCATTATTTTCAGTTTGATAATTACCGCATCATTACTCCTCATTAATATAAAATCGTGATCGAAGCAAAACGATTTATGGGATTAAATTACGTTAAGTGGATTTCATTGTTCTTATTGAAGTTGGTTTTAGCGGATATTTAGCGGAATTGTAACCTGATACGATGGTAACATAACATAGAAATGGTGTGATATACAACGACAGCAAAAACATTGTTTTGATCAGGTGTATGACACGATTATCGCTATCTCACTCTACCTACCGTCACCGCCTATCTCACTATCCATCCCTCTGATGTAAAAGTTCATCATCGACATCACGATATGTCAGATGGTGGTAAATTGGTAATTCGCGATGGTGTCGACGTCTGGTGGCGACTTCAAATTAGGGCCATAATTTGTGCCCCAAACTCGTTGGTGTAATCTCTATCAGATTAGAAGACACGAAGCCGGTTTTTCAATTTTAAAATTTGAATGAAAATTTTCATATCATGTTATTTGATTATTAGAAACACGTATTTCTGACTTTCATTCAACCATATGGTCATACAATTCCAACATTGTTGCTGATTTTTTGACGTAGGACTACGTCTTTCATTTCTATACCGGGGTGTAAAACCAAAGTTTCGAAAACGAAAGCGTTACGCCGGAGACCGAGATTTTGAGCGTTAATAGCTCCTAAACAACTGAACGAAATGGTATGATAAGCACTTCATTCGAAAGATAAAATGTCTACGCGTTCTATACTTGTTACTTTTTGATCCAAAAACTTGTTTCAATAGTCTTAAAATTGCTTTCAAAACAGGCTATTGAAATCACCAATCGGTATATAAGCGAGCGCCGCTCGGAAATCCACTCAGTTCTAATTGAACAGCGATTGGAGCATGTTGTCGCTGTTGTGGTGAAGCTCTTCGTTTATTATGAAAGCGCGGATGAACGGTATCACCAAGAGCCTGTTTGTGCACCCTAGGCCAGAAGGGAATCCATCAGGAGGAGAGTGATGCCACAAACGGTTCCCCGGGAAGACATCGCTACACACACATACACGCGCGGAATTCTTTCCGTTTGGATACCATTCAGCATCGAGAAAGTTCCGGAAATCTTTTCTAATCTTTTCTGGAAAATAATCTGCTAGTTCCTCTGGGAATTTAAAAATACATTCATGTGAAAAAGTTTATTTGAATGTTTTCTATCCATGTAACACTGTGACCAAATACATTTGGTTGTGTGATTTTTCAATCAATCGCAATTAACAGGATAGCTTCAGAAGATTTTTCTTCCCCATCAGTAGGATATTTCCGTATCCAATATTGTATGCGCCCGCAATCGATTATTGCTCAGTCGCCGAAAGTTCCGAGCTCAGAGAGTTCATTCCCCTCTAGTTTGCCTTCCAAATTGCCATCGTAAACCACACCTTCTCTCGATTCAATCACACACAAAAAGCATACTTAAGCGATATTCTGGTGGTGAGACACATTCATTTTTCGTGAGGACATCGACAAGACACCATCGTTGCCTAACGTGCTGGAGGAGGTGAACGGCGAAGGATCGACACATGCACGCGCAGAATTCTTTCCGTTTGGATGCCATTCAGCATCGAGAAAGTTCCGGAAAGATCTAATCATTGCTGGAAAATGATCTGCCAGTTCCTCAGGGAATTTGAAAATACATTCATGTGAAAGAGTTTATTTTAATGTTTTCTATCCATGTAACACTGTGACCAAATATTTTTCAATCAAGTACTATTAACAGGTGGTTATCGAGTTAGTATTAACCACTGGTAGGCTTCCAGTATCGAGGAAAATGTGGAAATATCTAATCGTTGCTGGAAAATAATCTGCCAGTTCCCCTTGGAATTGAAAATTACATTCAAGCGAAAGAGTTTATTTTAATGTTTTCTATCCATAAAATATCCATATAATACATTTGGGTTTGTGATTTGTCAATCAAATACAGTTAGCAGGTTAGCTTCTGAAGATTATTCTTCAGAACAAGGTTTTTCGTATCCTATATTGGATGCATAAAACCTTGTGCCTCCCACGTAACGCTCTCGTTTTCGAAGTCCCCCAAATATTCATTTATTCATTCATTCAGAATGGATTTAGATTCAACTTCGAACAAATGATCTCTAAATCAACTATAGTCCTACGTCACCCTTGCGGATATACCATAGATATAACCCACTTCCTGTTTTTTCTTTATAATATAAAGTTGTCTTCATAAACAATTTTGGTATGAGACTTTTTCCCCACCTGCAAACAAAAATGTTTTTAATTTAAACAGAATACTAATTTGATATGGGAAAGCTAAAACGAAGCTCACTGCCGTCAACGCGGATCGCTGTTTTGAAGAAAACAAATACTTCTAACGTGTGAGATGTTGGCATCAAAAACATGGAGGGTGCCATACGGCTGGTTTTGATACTTCATTGGGTTATTTGATGGATTTGTTTGATATGCTATTCATAAAAATTTCCTAATCCCTAAACGATTTAAATTTATGAAAACTGGAGGCATTTACATTTTCCCATACATTTCACGCTTAACTTTTCAATATGACCTATCTATTTTGATCGATTCTCTTCATCGACATTCTCTACCGTTAATAACTCAGTGGTAAAAGCATTTTCTGATGTGTTCGACAATCAGGAGTGTAAAGTGATACCTTGTTCATCAAACTATACGGGAAAACTGGTGCAAAATCTGTTTGCAATGCCGTGGTTATCGGAAGAGAAAGTCAATGAAGACAATCGATCAAAACAGATAGGTCCTTTTGAAAAGTTAAGCGTGATTTGTTCTTCCGACATACGTTTCTGCTCGTTTTCAACTTATTCGGTATAAATAATTGATCCGTGATTTGGAACCACAGTTGCGAGCGAGTTAGCTCTAAATACATATCCATTTCGAGAGACTATTATTCTCTATCAGTTTACCAGGCTGGGAGGCAGTTGTGAATTTTTCCAATTTTAAATGATAATTTTCACTACTGGAATAGTAAAAATAACTAATAACTAAAATTTTATTTCAATAATAGTTTCGATGCATTCTATAATAATATCCGAAGCAATACACAAGCGGACTGAATAATATAATTTCATAGGTCTACGTTGAAAACGCGGTCGTGTCCTAGATACAGCCCCTTACAAATTTTACCGTCGTGGCTCACAGACCGAAAAATCAATAATTCTGTTTTGAGGAGGCAGAATTGACTCTTTGTGGTCGTTCGTCTGCTTACAGCCACCACAGCAAGAAACCATGCTAATTATATGTTTTACTCAACATCAGTTTATGCTTTTCCTAAACGAAGCTTGATGTCTAGCATGTTCACGAATCAATACGGTGCTTCTATGAGTAATAGATAACGGTACTCAGTATCAAACAAAGTAGTCACTCACACAAAACAAAACACAGTGCGTTGAATGCATAGGAATGTGGGACAAAAATCATAACAACAGAATTTAACCATTGTATAACTTTGGTGTGATGGAAAAGATTGTTCATGAGTATCAGAACTACTGTTCGCATAAATTTCTCATGTTGTTTGAATAATCGCACAAGTGTCTCAAGCGACAAAACCTTTTTCATATAAAAACATCACATTAAAATACATTGTTAGTTTACAAAAAAAAAATGTATTTTTCATAATCTCGCATGTATTACTGCTTTTTCAAGAAAAAAAGACAGGTGGGTAATGTCGGGGACATAACCTGAGTGACGTAGGACTATACAAAGGGGACAGTTTTGTTACATATATATTTTAATTATATTGTTTTATTTTGAATACGTGAATACCTACCTATCTACCTGAAAAATGGATTAGTTTACTGTTTACTCTTTATGGATATGTTGATGGTTCTGAAAAGAACCTTTGGTGTTGTGTTTTTGTTATCACTCGATATTCCCATCTTGTTCGGTTAAACCTTCCTCTTTAGCTATTGCGTTTGCCACTCGCCACAGCTTTCACAGTTGGAAAATTTCTTCCCATCCACTAATTGTTGCCTTGATGAGCGCCGAACCGAAGCTGCTCTGTTCTTGATGCGGGTTTTCTGATTGTCGTGAGCAGCTTTGCAAGCCAACTCGAGCACTCCGACGGCCGAAACTCTATAATCGCTGTTAGGTATACTGGTGCTCCGGCACCAATCCGTTCGGCCTAGTTACCCTTGCGGAGCAATCAGTGAATGCGACCAACAGGGAACTGGAGACCTGCACGGTTCGAGTGCCGATGCCGTACAACCACACGGGTTTACGGTTTGAAAGAAAATAAGATATTTTTTTGGGGTCCGCGTGTTTTATACTCTAGCGGTACACACTCACAGAATAGAGACAAATCGGCAGACTCAGCCAGAGGGGCGAGTCCAACGAGACGAACGAATGAGCGTTAAAAGGGAGCGATGGCAAAAAAATACATTCATTACGATTTGTTCGCTCGTTGGATTCACATGCAGGCTAAAAAGGGTCCATTTCAGGATCACAAAATTATCTTCAATCTAAAGAGTTTAATGTTTTGTTATCACTCGATATCCCCATCTTGTTCGGCTAAACCTTCCTGTTTAGCGATTTGGTGCCACTCGCCACAGCTTTCACAGTTGGAAAATTTCTTCCCATCCAGCTTGTGACATATTTTACAGTAAATTACATTCAATGAGACGTGCCGAAGCACCACTCAGTGTCGCATTGGAGGCGATTTTAACCTGTAATTGAACATTTGCGATGACAGTGGTACAGTGTCGACTTTCAATGTGGGAAGGTTTAATGGCCCTGAAAAGCGCCTTGTTTTATGGAATGGTTCCAATTTAGAAAACTTTGTACTCGTGGTTTTGAAAAAAACCATTTCGAACGCCCTCGATGCCGCCTTGTTCTGGATTTGCCACCAAAGCAGTTTGTATAAAGAACAAACTTTTTTCTTCTGCTGCCTGATGCCGTTTTGCGATTGCGTTTGCCACTCGCCACTCGCTGCAACTGCCTGTTGTCTTGATGTCCACCGAACCGAATGTGTTGTGTTCCGAATGCGGGTTTTCTTATCGTCGCGAGCAGCTTTGCCAGCTAACTCGATCACTTCGGCGGCCGAAACTATATAACGCCGGCTAGGTGGACTGGTGCACTGGTACTAACGCGCTCGGCCTAGCTACCCTTGCGAGGAACTCCAGATCAACACGGTTCGAGCGGGATTTTGCCTTTCCCTTCACTTTTCCTCCTTTACCATGTCCAGACATGGCTGCTTGTGTTGGTTTGTTGATGTGTTGTGATACGAACCGATGTGGTGTACGGTTTGAATGAGAATGATCGTTACGGCAGCGGAGCGGGGATTTTTAAGCTGACTGGCTGGCTCGAGAATTACGCATGTGTGAGACTGCGACCAATGTTTCGTTCATTTTTTTCTTTTTCCTTTCCAATCGTGCTTCATTCTATTTCGCTGCTGCTCTGGTTGCCCGTTTTGGTCGGTACGATTTGAGGAGCACAAAATGGACCAATCAAAAGTGGGCACATAGTGCATTTTGACAATGCTTGATATTTGACAATTATTAAATTATTTATCTCAAGAAAAATGAAATGTTATTCGTTATGATAGATGCGTAGATATATTTCCTATTAATTGATGCAAAAACCTTTGCGATCTATTGAGAAATGCTCGAGTTATAAGCGTTCCAAATCTTGCATTTTTTCCTACTTGTTCAGTGCCTGGATTTCCATTTCACCCCCTATATCTTCCGGTTAGACGTAGTCCTACGTCAAAAAAATTCCGACCATTACGACACCCATACCCAAATTTAGTACGACCGCAAAGGGTTAAATGACAGTTGAAACCGAATAAAGTTGAAGAGAACATGCTTTCTGGATTTTTTTTCATTCAATTATATCCTTTTCTTTAAATAAACACAAATAACGTCTAAAAAGTACACAATAGCAATATTACAGAGACACGAACGATTTGTGACACCGTGCGCGAGTATACGAGTTATGATTTAGCACGCGGATACAGGAGAGTTAATTGACCTAGGATTTAAGGAAAATTTGTTCCATTGAATTATGTTTTGTAGTTTACCTTCCTAGATGGAATTTTCTCTCGTTCGTCAATGGTAATTACGAAATGTTTGTTTGCATTCATTTTCTTAGCAAATTCTTTCATCGGACTTGAGGAAAATTGTGCTTCATCAGAGTAGTGATTGGAGAATTAGTGAGTATAAAAATGAAACACACGAAAAAGGATAATCAATTGTCTAATCGGTTGTGTCAAGATTTTTTTGTTTTTTAAAACACCAATTTTCCAACGTTCACAGAACAAAAAACTATTTGATATTCATACAAGGGACACTGTAAATATGATATTCTCTTCACACAACCGTATCCATGACCAATAATTGTCCAAGCTTTCATACAGTTGGGCGTTGAAAAAATAGAAATTCATCACTTAAGATGAAGGTGGAAGCTAGCCACAAATGGCTGCCACAATGGCGCTCATTTCTTTCATCTCCCTCCCTCACCCCTCGCCCGAAAATCAATAATTTTGCGAAACAGTGTGAAGAAAATGATCGTTTTCGCACACTTCCCATCAAGTAATATCAACCAAATTCTAATCGATTACTCACAAGATGTTAAATTAGGGGGTCTCCGTAGCCACATTGGTTGCGCGTTCGCTTAGTAAGCGATCGATCGTGAGTTCAAAACTCAGGACCCCCATTGACCATCTTTGTGTTGTTACAAAATAGCTACGTCCACGCAACAATCAATCAGCGATGGAGATCGATCCACGGTCGAAATAAGATCGATTTATCCATACAACTGCTCTGCTCTGCAAGACACATCGGGCAGCTGTTCTATAAATAACTCAACAATGATCAATCAACTGTCTCCGCTGTCCGGTGGTCCTACTGGATAATGGAAGAACAGAAAGAATACTCTTACGCCTAAATGGCTACTGTGTGAATGTACCATATTTATTTATTTATTTATTTATTTATTTATTTATTTCCATCTAGCTTGATGCCTCAATGAAATGTTTCATGATGAGGAAAAGCCCTTTCGAGTTAACGTACTTATGAGGGCATAAAAACTTCATATCTTTTCGTGTTTGAAAAACAATAAAATAACAATAAAATAACAATAAATTTACAATAAACGGTTAAGTTGAACTAGAACATACATAAAAACATATTGCACATCAAGTGATCAAAAAATAAAATCAAACTATAAATAAAATAAAAAATTCTTAGAACTAAAGGGTGTGTCACATCAAATTGCATCACGGAAAAAACGCTGTAGAAATTCGCCCAGTAGACCGTTCCTTTTAAAAATTTTAGACAGTAAAATAAAAACTATTAAACAACTTTTGGCATTTTCTTTTTATTCATACTTCGAGCCCAAGCCCGTATGCTCGCACCTTCCTCTTTACCCCGTCCATAAGGGTCTGTACAACGTCAGGTTGTATTTTTTTTTTAACAGAAATCCATTTTCTCTTGAAGTCCGCCTCCGATTTGACAACTTTTGGGTTCTTCCGGAGGGCCTGCTTCATAATCGCCCAATATTTCTCTATTGGGCGAAGCTCCGGCGCGTTGGGCGGGTTCATTTCCTTTGGCACGAAGGTGACCCCGTTGGCTTCGTACCACTCCAACACGTCCTTTGAATAGTGGCACGAAGCGAGATCCGGCCAGAAGATGGTCGGGCCCTCGTGTTGCTTCAATAGTGGTAGTAAGCGCTTCTGTAGGCACTCCTTAAGGTAAACCTGCCCGTTTACCGTGCCGGTCATCACGAAGGGGGCGCTCCGCTTTCCGCAAGAGCAGATCGCTTGCCACACCATGTACTTTTTGGCAAACTTGGATAGTTTCTGCTTGCGAATCTCCTCTGGAACGCTGAATTTGTCCTCTGCGGAGAAGAACAACAGGCCCGGCAGCTGACGAAAGTCCGCTTTGACGTAGGTTTCGTCGTCCATTACCAGGCAATGCGGCTTCGTGAGCATTTCGGTGTACAGCTTCCGGGCTCGCGTCTTCCCCACCATGTTTTGCCTTTCGTCGCGGTTAGGAGCCTTCTGAACCTTGTATGTACGCAGGCCCTCCCGCTGCTTGGTCCGCTGGACGAATGAACTTGACAAATTCAGCTTATTGGCGACATCCCGGACCGAACTTCTCGGATCACCTCTAAACTGCTTAACTACGCGCTTGTGATCTTTTTCACTAACGGAGCATCCATTTTTGCCGTTCTTCACCTTCCGGTCGATGGTTAGGTTCTCGAAGTATCGTTTTAGTACTCTGCTGACCGTGGATTGGACGATTCCCAGCATCTTACCGATGTCCCGATGTGACAACTCCGGATTCTCGAAATGAGTGCGCAGGATTAATTCACGACGCTATTTTTCGTTCGACGACATTTTTCCAAATTTACGAAAAATTGACAGTGAAGCATGGCCAACGTGATCTATACACTCTTATCTGATTATAAGCGAAAGCTGAAGATATAATTCCTAAAAATTAAATTTCTACAGCGTTTTTTCCGTGATGCAATTTGATGTGACACACCCTTTAAGTCATTGTTGGCTTGAAGCGTTATTCACAAAATCATGTTACCGGTAGAGTTAATAACTTCTGCTCAACAGTCTGCGCTGAAATACTGCCGCTGAAGTATTGAAGTCGAAATGCTCATAAACTTCGTTAAACCTTGCCGCCATAAATCTGATTGGGTCGTGTTGTCCATAACCTGCATTACGTGCATCAAGTAGTAGGAAGTCTCTTCGTCTTAGAACTCTCTCCGGTGCGTAAACGTTGAATTGTGACAATATTTCCGCTGCATCGGTTTCACCCAACAAAATTTTTGCAACAAATACAGCTTGAGCGACAGATCTCCTACGTTCCAGTGTATCAAGTCCAAGCAGCCTACATCGATGTTCATACGGTGGTAAATTAACGGGATCTCGCCAAGGAAGGTTGCGTAGAGCATATCTCACGAACTTTCTTTGTACTGACTCGAATCTATTTATCCAGGTGCTATGATATGGACACCACACGATAGCATTTGAATCTAAAATCGAGCGTACAAGTGCACAATACAGTAATCGAAGGCAATGAGGATCGCGAAATTCGTTGGCTATTTTAAAAATGAAACCTAATTGTCTATTGGCTTTTGCGATGATTCCATCGTAATGGAGGCGGAACATGAGTCCTGAATCAAGGATAACTCCCAGGTCACGTATATCATTAACGCGTACAAGAGGTTGGCTGGAGATGTTGTAGTCGTAGGTAATCGGATTCAATTTCCGATGAAACGATATTACATTGCATTTCGAGATGCTTATAGTTAATAAGTTTTTGGAGCACCATTCTTCAAAAGTATCAATCCATTGTTGCAAGAGAAGACAATCTTCAATATTGTTTACTATTATGTATATCTTGACATCGTCTGCGTAGAAAAGGCGGCATCCTGGCGGTAGTAATTCCGATAATTCATTCATAAAAATTGTATGTAATGGTATAGAAGGAATACTGGCGAATGGCAACTGTGTAATGTGCTAATTATAGATATATGATAACCATGTGTCATGTACACGATTAAAATTCGGTTCTGTTACAGCTAAAATGCTAATGAGCCTTAAATAAATAAATGGGATAAAAAAAAAGATGTTAAATTTTCATCTGCTGTCGCACTATATAGTGAAAAACGTCGGAAAACTTCGAGCAAGTGCTCTGAAAGTTAAATTTTGGTTCTTTAATCTTCGACAATGGTTTTGTTTGTATTGGTGAAAGCATCGTTATTTTTTCGACACTGATGCCAGACAACATCATCGAAACAGCTAGAAAGACCACTCAATAAAATGTTATTCCTGAGTCATAGCGTTTCATGTCATGAAAATCAATAGAATAAAATTATGTTGATATCAATACAATTATTATGTTTACGTTTAGTGGGTCTATAATGTAAGTTTTAGCAACTTTAACATTGGGTAGGAAAATTGTATTGCAGAGCTCGGAACACTGCCACGGCTGCCTATGCTTTCAGTAATAGTAAACGGAAAAGTATTACATCCAATCAAAATGCCTCGGCCAACGAAGAGAAGGATTTGGGATCTCCAACATGAATATGTGAAAACAATACGATCAACGAAGGAAAATATTAAGGAATTATCAACATCGAGTTGCTATGCGGAAGAACTTGTTAATACCAAAAGAGCCCCAATCAGAATTTTCGTATAATCAGAATTTTACTTCATATGCAAATGCACCTTCTATATATATTTATATTTGCAATTGTTCATCGGAACATATCGTTCATACATTTTACTTTAGTATTGAATTGTTATTTTTTTTTCAAATGTATTCAAAGACTCGTGTCAATTAAGCGCCACACAGTCTGATAAGTGAATCGATCTATTTACGTGTGCTTTGCTCTTCTCTCACAAATACTATTACCCCATTTTTACTCGTGGGTTTACCTATACTACTACAATGGCTAGCTTCCACATTTTTAATGAATTAAATTATACTCCCTCCCACTGACATTTAATAGATGGCCCGAAAAATATCTTCTTCCCCTTTTATCCAAAACTGACTTTTTAAAAATTCACAACTTTCTAAATACTGGACCGATTTAGATAATCGATGTATCAATTTGAAGCGAATGAGCTATTTCTTTTCGAAAAAAATATTGAACGAAGACTCAAAACAAGTTAATTTTGTAAAATCATAATTCAAGAACGAAGAGAAACACATCTCCGATTTTCGGAAATATTATGTAGAATATACTCAGTTTTCAAGAAAAAAAATAAAACAAAATATATCACTCTCTATCTTTAACCATGTAAACTATAGAAGAACAAATAGAATCAATAATTACAAAAACAACAATATTTTTGCTAATTGGCTTCAATTTGATATATCGATTGTCTGAATCGGTCCGGTGGTTTAAATGTTATGATTTTATTTTTTTGAATTTGAATTTTTGAATTTGAAATGTATTTGAAAAATACATTTTTGAATAAAAGGGAAAAAAATGATTGTTTAACCAAGTTTGAAAAATCATAACTTCTTCTAACATCTTTTGATTTTGGATATGTTATGTGAAAAAAACTTTCAGGAAAAATACAAAAAAAAATATATAGCTCCCTCTAGTCCAAAGCCATGTAAACAGCAAAAAAAAACCAAATACAATCGATAAATGCGAAAACAGAATTCATTTTTTTGCATGTATAATTTTATTCCAAAAAAGCTAGCTAACCTGCCTTAAAGGGAAAAATACAAGATTATTCGTCACCTGTTAGGATGAATTTTCGTGTGATGCCACCTATAATGTTCTGCACAGTACTGCTGGTAACTGTATTTGCTTTTTATTTGCCGTCACTTTTCCATTTGAGCTGGTAAAAAAACCAAGCGGAAAGGAGGTGCTGTGGATAAGTTCAAATTTGTTTACGCAGATCACCAGCTCTATGGAAAATATTGCATACCGTTCTAAATAAGAAATTTTGACTGTATTTTGAACCCCTATGTGGTTCACAATTTGATCTATGCTGCCGTTCTACGCATAGATGTCCCATGTTACTTTTTGACAATTTCACTTCTCTTCATAAAACGATGTTTTTAAGTCTAATCTTCCGGAAAAGCATAAAAAAGTTATTGTTTGTTCCCAGCTTTTAAAAAAACAACATCAAGCTCAATTGTCCCATGTTGATGTTCTATTCATAACTCTCCAACCATATATTTTTTGAAGATTCTTATTCGGCTCAAGTACAAGAATTTGACGTCAGCATTACTCATTTCTGGTTTGGAAGAACGAACTAATTATCAAATAGATAAAAAAAAAAGTTTAACAGAACACATGTACACCTTGTTAGCGAATGCCTAAGAACAACGAGATTTATATTCTGCAAAGTATTGCAGACCACTCTCTTCTTCATAACATAATTAACAACATAATTCATACATAATCTTTCGGATAAACACAAAAAAACTTATTGTTTGTTTCCAGTATTTCAAAAAACAACATCAAGTTCAGTTGTCCCGTGTAGATATTCTAGGCATAACTGTCCCACCATAATTTTTTAAGCCTGTTACCAAGATTGATTGATTCAAATGAGCAGATCTCTTCACATGGTGTATCGAGAAAAGTTTTCTGATTTTTTTTTTCATAAAAAATTAAGGCACTAAAAAAAATCTTTAAAATTTTGTTGGGTGATTTAGAAATTCAGGACTACTCCAATTCGTATTTAAATGTGTGTCTACGCCTTTCCTAGATATGTGTGATTTTTTTCAGAATTTTAACAGTGTACAAAAAACGCGAAACAAAAGAAATATGTATTTATAAAATTTTGATTTTTTTTATAATTTTGGTTTAATTTGGTAAAATATGTTCGTATGTTTTTTCTGATATTTGTGATTTTTTTCAGTAAATTTCAATTCGTGAACTGCGCGATACGAAAATATTCAGTAATTTTTTTTAAAACATATGTTTTTATTTTTATTTTGTTCATTTTCTAATATTTTGTATACTTTCCTAAAATCTATATTGTATTGTATTCATGTGTCCATGAAAAGTGCCCTCAAACCCCATCACCAGCGCTTTGGAAAATGTAGTATAACGTATCAAATTAAAAAATTAGGGAATTTTTCTTCTGTATTATAGAGACATTCAACGCCTTGGGCTGGTTCGTCACTTTAACATCTATGTTTGGTAGAATGTCGGGAGTGAGAATTGAACTCGTGACCTTCAGTGTGAAAAGTACAGATGTTACCGCTAAGTCAGATCGGCTCCACTAGATCCCCATATAATTTTTTGACGTAGAACTACGTCTTTCAGGAAGGGTGCCAAATCAGAAAACAGGTCACGTTTTTATGAAATAAAGTTAACGTTCATAACTATTTTCATTGTGATTTCATTCATTTAATTTCACTGATTTCTCATGATTTGCATACTAATCGAATCGGAAATTCTCTAAGATTTGTTTGATATGCTATACATTACAATTCGCTAATCTCTAAAAGGTTCAAATTCATGAAAACTGGAAGAACTTCCTTTTTTCCCATACATTTGTTCTGCCGATTTGTGTGCTAACCCTACCCGTATTTCGAATGCTTATAACTTAAACAATTCTTTACACATTGGAAAAATGTTTGCATTAATTAATAGGAAATATTTCTACGCATCTATCACAATTAATAAAATGTTATTTTTCATTAGATGAACAATTGAATATCCGTCAAATGTCAAGCGTTATCTAAACGCTTTAACTGTCAAGTTTTGATTGGCCCGATTTACGTTTTCTCCAACACAGACTTAAAAATCGATGTACCTGTAGAAATCCGTTCTGCAAATATACATGCAAGTCGGGGGTATTTTCTTCCACTGTGCTGTGTTTCCCTAACACGGACTTCAAAATTAATGTGCCTGGGGGAATTCGCTTTGCAAATACATGCAAGTCGGTAGTATTTTTTGGTGTTGAGTACTTTTGTACTAGCTTGTCGTTGGGCAGACCGGAATATGTTTCCCTAAAACGTACTTTTAAACTGAGAAGCCTGGAAAAATCGTCATTTCAGATACTAGAGCAGAATGAACTTTCGCGGTTCGAGAACTACGTAAACATGAGATGTGCAATAATTTCAGAGGAAAATGTAAAATACGATCGTTTGACAATTCTTCCGTTCACATATTTTGGTAGTCCTAGTCATTATATCAAACGTAAAAGGACGTTCGTCAAATTTATTTGTAACAAAGAACATAATATATTACAAAAATTTCGATGCATTCTAAAATAATCTTCGAAGTGGTAAAGAAGCGGATTGCATAATATAATAGCGTAGTTCTACGTCGAAAATATGCGGTCGTGAGAGAACCCCTCACAATTTTTTTGGTTTTTCGAATTTTTGGATTTTTTTAATTTTTAGATCCATTAATACAAAATATTCATTTAAACGTACCTGTTTTTGGTATGTGATTTTTTTCAGAATTTTAGAGCATTCGAGGTAAATTTTTTGGGTAATTTGAAATTTTGCAATTATTATATTTTGAATACTGCTTTGAAGTGTGTTCGTGCGTATTTTTTTACATTTATGATTTTTTTTTATATTGTATCGAGGATTTTTTTGACGTGGGACTACGTCTAACCGGAATATATGGAGGGTAAAATGAAAACCTAAACACAGAACATGCAGGAAAAAATGAAAGATTTCGAATGCTTATAGCTCGAACATTTCGTACTGGATAGGAGAGATGTTTGCATCACTTGATAGGGAATATTTCTACGCATCTATCGCAACTAACAAAATGTTGTTTTTCATTAGATACACAATTGAATAACTGTAAAATATTAGGCGTTATCTAAACGCCCTAACTGCATCGTTTTGATTGGCCCGATTTACGGTTTCCCTAACACAGCCATCAAAACCAAGCAGCCTTGGGGAAATCGGCACTGCAAATACATGAAAGTAGGGGGACTTTTGTTCTCATCGAAAAATGTTCCCTAACACAGACTTTAAAACCAAGCAGCGAAATCGGCATTGCAAACACACGAAAGAGCCTAGAGGCGAGTGAACTGAAAAGTTTAAACCCTCTTAAAGCCAAAAAGAAGAAAAAGAACACACGAAAGTAAGGGGAGCTTTTGTTCCCACCGAAATGTGTTCCCTAATAGAGATTTCTAAACCAAGGTGCCTGGAGAAATCGGTATTTCAAATTCATGCAAGTCGGGGGTATTTTTGTTCCGACTGGAATGTGTTTCCCTAACACAGACTTCAAATCCATGAAGCGTGGGGAAATCGGCATTGCGAATTCATACAAATCGGGAGTATTTTTGTTCCGATTGAAATGTGTTTCCCTAACACAGACTTCAAAACCGAGGTTTCTGGGGAAATCGGCTCTGCAAATAAATGAAAACTGCGAGTACTTTTGTCCTCGCTTGCCTTTGTGCAGAGTGGAATATGTCTGTCCTAACATGATCTTCTAAACTTAGGAACCTGGGAAAATCGTGCAGCCACTAGAAGCGAATGAACTTCCCAGTTTCAAGCAAATTCGAGATTCGAGAAGTATGTACACTTTTGGGATGTAAACTTCAGAGGGAAATGTAAAATAAAATAATCGTTTGATAATTTTTTTTTGTCTTTATTGGAAAGATTTTCAGCCTTAGGCTGGTTCATCAAACGTTTGATAATTCTTCCGTACATATATTTTGTTCTAGTCATCATACCAAACGTAAAAGGTCCGTCATTAAATTTACATGTAACAAAGAACAATCAATCACAATAAATGAATTGACTTTACACGGCATTTGTTCATTTTTTTCACTCACAGAGCAAATATATTGAACTCAATTGAATTTGGAAACTGTTTCATTCAATCAAGAATTTAATCAATACAAACGAATAATTGCTAAGCTAAGGTAGTTCCACGTGAACCTTGCGGTTATATCATAGATATGACCCACTCATTTTCTCTATTATAGTGACTTTCAGTACATTTCGACTGGTTCGTCATTTACTTCAATTTTTGGAAGAATGTCGGGAGTGAGAATTGAACTCATGATCTCTGCGTGAGAGGAATGGATGTTATCACTACGCCAGATCGCCCCCCCTATGTATCGGGGATACTTACTACAACTTTTTCGTAATGTTCACTGTCTGCATTTATTTTTTATTTTTATGAAAGCGATGATGAATAAAATCGTGGATTTAAATTCATCAGAATATACATATCAATATCTGATCTATTCATAGGATTAACAAATTTCATTAAAAAATCGAAATACCAAAAAAAAAGAATATTCGATGGTAATTTCATCATAGTAAGATGTACTATGAGTTTTTCTTCCATATTTTCTTTTCTATTGAGAATGTCGTGAAAAAAGAAACGATACATTCCGTAGCGTTGGTGATAAGATTTGAGGGTCTTTTTACGAATACACAAATACAATACAATAATAGATTTTAGAAAAATGAAAAAAAAATATTACAAAAAATAGAAATACAAAATTATTATTAAAAATTTGTTAGATATATTTCGTACCACGTAGTTCTCGGAATATTCCGAAAAAAGTTCACCAATATCAAAAAAACACATACACAAACAAATAAACATACATATTGAATTATAAATTTAACCTGTAATAGGTCTCAAAATTCTAAAAAAATCAAATTTAAAAATTTTTTTTTTGTGCCGCGCAACACTCTTAAAGTTCAGAAAAAAACATTCACACATATCGAGAAAAGGCGTAGAAACACATTAAAATGCGAACTAGAATAGTACTGAATCTCTAAATCCTCCATAAAAAAAATGAGTGTGTTATATCTATGATATAACCTCATAGTTAACGTGGGACTCTCTTAGCTTAGCAATCATTGGTTTGTTTTGATTAAATTTTTGATTGCAACAATTTTCGAATTCAATTGAATTCAATATATTTGCGTTGTGAGCAAAGATATTGAATAAATGCCATGTAAAATCAATTCATGCATTGTGATAGGTTATGTTCTTCGTTACAAGTAAATTTAATGAGTCCTTTTACGTTTGGTTTGGGAATTATCAAACGATCATTTCATTTTACATTTCCCTCTGGAGTCTGCATCTCTCAAGTGTACGTACTTCTCGAAACGGGAATATGCTTGATTTGATGAATTTCAGGCACTCAGTTTCGATTTTGACATGTACGTCGAACGCATATTGTTTAATCAATAGGCGTTATCGCAGCTAATGGTTATCATCATTTTGCCTAATCATCAAATGGTATGCGTAGAAATTCAATGAGCAGAAGATATGAAGGCATATCATTCAATGCAATCTTAAATAACCGAGCCAAAGCGTTGTTTTCGTACCCACTTTTGTAATCCGTGTTAGGAAAACACTTTTCGGAGTGCAAAAAAAACCATTCGGGTGCAGAAGTACCCCCGGCTTACATTAATCAACAACTTCAACAATTTCTACTTTTTATACTATAGAGGCTTTAAACTTGGAAGTTTATTCGCTACTAATGTCTGCACGATTTTCCCAGGTTCCTAAGTTTAGAAGACCGTGTTAAGGAAACATATTATAGTCTGCACAAAGGCAAGCGAGTACAAAAGTACTCGCAGTTTGCATTTATTTGCAAAGCCGATTTCCCCAGACCTTGGTTTTGAAGTCTGTGTTAGGCAAACACATTTCAGTCCGAACAAAAATGTCCCCGACTTGCATGTATTCGCATTGCCGATATCCCCAGACACCTTGGTTTAGAAGTTTGTATTAGGTAAACACATGTCAGTCGGAAAAAAAATACCCCCGACCTGCATGAATTTGCAATGCCAATTTCCCCACGCTCCATGAATTTTAAGTCTGTGTTAGGGAAACACATTTCAGTCGGAACAAAATACCCCCGACTTTCATTTATTTGCAATGCCTATTTCTCTAACGCTGCTTGGTTTTGAAGTCTGTGTTAGGGAACACATTTCGGTGAGAAAAAAAGTCCCCATACTTTCATGTGTTTGCAATGCCGATTTCCCCAAGGCTGCTTGGTTATGATGGATGTGTTGGGAAAATCGTAGATCGAGCCAATCAAAACGAGGCAGTTAGGACGTTTAGATAACGCTTAACATTTTACAGTTATTCAATTGTTTATCTACTGAAAAATAACATTTTATAGATGCGATAGATGCGTAGAAATATTCCCTATCAATTGATGCAAACATCTTTCCGATCCAGTGAGAAATGTTCGAGTTATAAGCATTCGGAATCTTTCATTTTTTCCTGCATGTTTCGTGTTTTGGTTTTCATTTTACCCCCATATACTCCGGTTAGACGTAGTCCCAAGTCAAAAATCAATACTTCAAGATTTTTTGAGTATTTCAATTTTTAATGAAAAATTTTTAAGATAATATATCTCTTTACGCCATGAACTTTCAGTATTTTTTTAAATTTTTATCTCGAAGCTATCGAGAATGACGTGCAAAAAAATTGAAAAGTACCATGGATCCAATGGTGAGCCACATAGGGGTTAAAAAAATTTGGTACCCTATACAATATTTTCTATGAAGCGGGTGATTTGGTTCGGGAGCACTTTTTACTTCCTTAACCAGCCAGACCATTCCAATTGCTTGGTTAGTTCTCGAGTTATGCGGAAATTTGTCTCGTGCCATCATAACAACCTTCGCCGGCCCCAAAAATCCCTGCATATAAAATTTCACGCCGATCGGTTTAGTAATTTTCAAGTCCATACGAATCAGACAGAGAGACAGACAGAAATAAATATTAGATACACCGGGACAAGTTGAAATAAGGGGTGAGTAAAGCCGGAAGTTAACTAGGATCTTCCTGGGTGCGTTTCGTAAATATTTGAATCATTAGTGATTGTTTTGAGTTGCTTACAGAACCGCACATTAAACTCGTGATAGTTCGCGTTTCAACTTACCCCGCTCTACGGGACAAGTTGAAACAATGCATATGACAAATTTCAAAAATTGATATTTTTTGAAGCATTCTGTATGAATCTCTATTTTTTATTGGAAATTAATCTGTCATGCCTTGTATATGCAGCAAACAGATTTTAATTTAGTGATTCAGTGATTTTTGACGTAGGACTACGTCTTTCATTTCTATACTGGGGTGTAAGTTCAAAGTTTCGAAAACGAAAGCGTTACGCCCGAGAACGAGATTTTGAGCGTTAATAGCTCCTAAACAACTGAGCGAAATGGTATGATAAACACTTCATTCGAAAAATCAAATGTCTACGCATTATATGCTTGTTACTTTTTGATCCAAAAACTTGTTTCAATAGCCCTAAAATTGCTTTCAAACAGGCTATTGAAATCACACCATTCGGTATATAAGCGAGTGCCGCTTGGAAATCCACTCAGTTACGATTGCGCAAAGATTGAGGTACGATCGCTGGAATGAATGGATGTTTCCCTAACACAGACTTCAAAACCATGAAGCCTGGGGAAAGATGCAAACTACGAGTACTTTTGTACTCGCTTGCATTTTTGCAAACCTGAATGTGTTTTCCCAATACAGATTCCGAAACCAAGAAGTTGGTAGAATCGGTATTGCAGATACATTCAAGTATACAAGGCAATACTTTTATACCCCCAAATATTCTTACACTCCAGAATTCGTTTTGCTATCACGGTCTACAAAATCGGGTACAAATGCAACGCTTTGGCTTGATTATTCAAGACTGCATTGGAAGATATCCCTTCATGTCGCCAGTTCACTGAACTTCTACGCATACCGTTTGATGATTAGGCAAAATGTTGATGACTATTTGCTGTGATAACTACAACCATAATGCATGAATTGACTTAAATTGAGATTTGTTTGCAATTGAATTCAAAAATAGTTTCATTCATTCACTATTTTAATCACTAATTTAATCAATACACAAAAGATAGCACTGCGCAGCGGCGATATCGTACTCAATGAGGATCATCCGAGGTGGGATTATTGCTAATTGAAGAAATACAATTGATTACTAAGCCAACGGCAGTCCTACGTCAACCTTGCGGTTCTATCATATACCTATGATCCTATCCAGAGTTTTTAAGATTACTTTCAAGTTGAACTTCGAAAAACCATTTCAACTTAGCCCGGTGTAGCTTATATAGATTAAAGGAAAATAATGGTAAGCGATAGCTAATAAATTGAGCTCTCGTTTAATTCCAAACATTGACATTTGATTGCATTTCAAACACATTAAACATTCTCAATAATCCAAACAGTTGAAGCCATCTATCGGTTAAACGAAAAACTACACCAAATAGATTGCATATGCAGGAACCGTGCTGTATATCATTTTACCGTGTATCTCGGCGTCGAACTGTAAACTGGTATGAAACGGCAAAACACGCCGTCTGCTGTCTGCTACTCACTCACACACACATGCTGCAGTCAAGGTCACGGACATGCGCGTTTCATTCGCAGCGGCGCTCCACTGAACCAAAAGCAACGAGCGATTGTCAGGTACGCAGCCACCATATTCGTATTATTCTAGTAAAGATATGAGTATATTATTAATAGAACTGTTTTTTGAATGAAAAACGACCGCTCGCTTTGGTTACACCGGTTCAGCATAGAACTATGTGTATGTATGAAAGCATGAGAGTGAAAGCAAGAATCTCGCCAGTTGCCAAATTGAATAATTTATAGCAATGTTGTTTGCTGTTCTATGGTGAGTGTATCCGTTCAATTGAATCATCTCGACTAATCTACCCAAAAGTTGTCGTTTTAAAATCTAAATTTACCATCAGTCTGCATAAAACGTGATCCGTATCAAATAACATTGACTTGGTGGCAGTCAACTTATCCGGAGCAAGGAGGGACGAGGTGAGTAGATAATGGTTTCCTCGCTTCCCTCTGTTGAACAGTTTAAAATTCCTACATGATAGGTGGAAATACCAAGGTCTTACCTTGGATACCTAAAAACATGCGAAGCTTGAGGACTATTCCAATGTCTGCTTTCATTTTCCCATCAATGACACTAAAGGCCCATTTATACGTTGCTAGTAGCTGACTTGACAATGAGCAGCTACTGACCCGGTGGACTCGCTTGACAATTGGTTGACTCGCCTTGTCCGTTCACACAGTGTGAGCTGCTGGCGAGAAACTAGATACTACGGCACGGGTTTACCAGGGATGCCAGGCGACTTTTCAAATGTCCATCAAATAGTCAGAAACAGCAATCAGGTCCGAATTTGTCAAATGATTGGTCCAAAATCGACTTCTTTATTGGCAGTTTTCATCTTAGGTTTTCAGTTGAATGTATCATCACACAATTTTATAGCAAAACAAACGCTGATCGTGTTTAAAAATACATACTTTGTGCTGAATTTCTTTGAACTGAAGGTACTATCCGAAAAAGCAGAAAGAGAAAAGGATTCGGGCCAGGAATTAGATGCAAAGAAAAGGAGCAACAAATACAATATTGAAGGAACTCTACGATGAGGATCCCCGAGATTACAGAGCAGTGTTGATAATAACACCTGAACAAGTGAAAAAACTGTTGGATTTAATTGCTCCACGAATACAACGCCAAGATACAGTCATGAGGGATGCTGTACCTGCAAGAGTTAAATTAGAAATGACATTGATGTGCCTTTGTTTTGGAATATCGTTGGGATTGTTGTCGATATTTTTTAGAATCTCGAAAACATCCATAGCTCAGATAATTCCGAAAGGATGTGATGTTATAAATGGTAGTCTAAAAGATTTTTTTTTTTAATTTTATTTATTTTGTGAAATGAAAATGATAGTCGATTTGCAGGTGCAATAAATACGCTTCAAAAATTTTAATAATGAATGAAAATGTACTTTTTTAAATCGAATATGTATTCTGTTTCTTAGAACAATACTTTTTTTTGTAAGTTGTGATCTGATAATGATTCTATATTAGAGATTCTCAAGAAAACTATCTCAAAAAGAAAGCGTGCCCCGCCAGCGTGCAAAACGAAATAACAATTATTTCGTTTAGAAACTATGAGGGTTTTATTTGTTTTTCCAATAATTTTCAAGTCTATAAATATCTTCACATATTTTCAAATATCTTAAAAATAGAGACATTTCATTACATTTGGCATCACTGATTCGAACGCTAAATTCTGTTTTTGACGTTGTGAAGCATGCAAGTGCGAGTAAATTCAAAAAACTTTGAAGTAGCTCGCACGCCGGATCACACATGACAATAACTGGCATGATGTGTTCACACGGTGTGAGTAGCTGCACTGCAGTAACTGACTAGACCGACTCGTATGCTTACTCGCACCGTCTGAACCCGGCTTAAGAATAGTAAACCTTATCAGGTCCAGACAGATGCCCCACTAATACCAACACAGCATCACAGACCGGCCGGTCGTCTGGTTTGGTTTTGATAGCGGATAGAAGATAGAACATAAATATTATCTCTTTTTTTTTTGTTCTCTTGTTTTATTGTTCAAAGTCGGCTTCCGACGCGCCATAGTTAAGGGGCAGAACCGTCGCCAGAAATACGCAGTTTAGTAGCGACAGTGGACGCGGCTCAGTCAAGTGCGAAGTGTTGATTTAGCGGATTTTGTTGTTGTCATCGTTGGATAGTGATATTTTCGCAGCCTTCATCAAAATGGCAAATCCAAATCAGGAGATTAAATATACCCAGGTGCGTGGAAATGATTGAGTTTTCCTGAAGATACAAATATCCAACGTGTGGCTGGCAAAGGTGATAACATGCTATCATATGTTGTTCAGACTCGATATTGTGACGTAATTTTTTAGAATCCTTACCATGGTTGTCAACTGTACGAAAGCGAAATTTGGACAGCAACAGGTTCTCTTATTTTTGATCAATGGGTCATGGTTCAAACATATTTTAATCTTTTTCTTTGCGATTAACAAGTGTAGACTACCGTTTACGGTCTCAAATTACGAACACTTCATTTTTAAATGTAAAAAAACCTCAGCATTCTTTGTGCTATAGGCTTCATTCTAACATCATTCACAGGTATCGATACAGCCTATAACTTATAATACTAAGCATTTGCAAAAAAGTGACTGTCAAAACCAGCGATGAAATGTTTGCGTTAGCAAATTCGGAGTTTGAATCAAGTCTCGAAGCACAAAATCCAAATTTATGGGAATGTAACATTTTTCCAAAAAAAATATAGCTAATTCGCTTCAATTTGATATATCTTGATCATCTGAATCGGTTTAGTAGCTAAAAATTTGCATTTTGGGTGTTCGGAACTTGAGACAAATGTAATCAAACTATGAATATGAATTTGTAAAAAAAAATTATGGTGGCCAAATGAAAGAAAAGTCTGTTGTATCCAAGAAATACATGATTTCGTACCATTTTGAGTATTGAGATACTGTTTAATGGCCAACAAAGCTTAAGTGTTCGGAATTTGAGACAAAACGGTACATGCAGCCATTCCATGACAATCCGATATAGTGGTTCTCAGATTTTCGTGAATAGCGTTAGTTTTGTTCTTTATCGCAAAATATTTTTTCATTTGGATGTCCAATTCCATTTACTTTTTATTTACTTACTTTCCATTCATACTGAACCAATTCAGAAGATCGACACATCAAATTAAAACCATTTTGCTATTCTTTTTTTAAAAAATATTCTATTTACAAAAAAATACTCTGAGACTCTTATACATGACTTTGAACTAGAGAGCGCCATATATTTTTTAATTTTTTTTTTCTTGAAAGTTCAGTTTTTCAACATAACATTTTCAAAAATTGGAGATGTGATCTTCATCCCCACAATGGTGCTTATTTCTGTTATTATTCTGGTTGTAGTTTTATCTTGGACAAGAAACTGACAAACTTCCGGCGCAAACTGATTTTGAAATCATCCACAAAATAGTTGGAATCCAGGAGAATTCGGAGATCCTAGACATTACACTGAAAGTGTCGTATCGAGGATTCTTCGATCTTTTAATTATCATCAATGACAATGACAATGACAATGACATAACATAGGAACATGGTACGACAGTTAACCGATTTTGACAGTTTTGATTCCTATAACGCTTTTTGACGTAGGACTACGTCTTTCATTTCTATACCGGGGTGTAAAACCAAAGTTTCGAGAACGAAAGCGTTACGCTGGAGACCGAGATTTTGAGCGTTAATAGCTCTTAAACGACTGAACGAAATGGTATGATAAACACTTCATTTGAAAGATAAAATGTCTACGCGTCATATACTTGTTACTTTTTCATCCAAAAACTTGTTTCAATAGTCTTAAAATTGCTTTAAAAACAGGCTATTGAAATCACCAATCGGTATATAAGCGAGCGCCGCTCGTGAACCCACTCAGTTATGATTGAACAGCGATTGGAGCATGTTGTCGCTGTTGTTGTGAAGCTAATTTCGTTTATCATGAAAACACTGATGAACGGTGTCACCAAGAGCCTGTTTGTGCACCTAAGGCCAAAAGGGAATCCATCAGGAGGAGAGTGATGCCACGGTTCCGCTTGAAACATCGGAGCAGCCGCCACACACACGCACACATACACGCGCGGAATTCTCGTTGCTATCATCGTTGCTGAAAAATAATCTGCCAGTTCCCCTGGGAATTGAAAAATACATTCATGCGAAAGAGTTTATTTTAATGTTTTCTATCCATATAACACTACAACCAAATACATTTGGTTTTGTTATTTTTCAATCAATCGCAATTAACAGGAAAGCTTCTGAATATTTTTTTTCCCCATCAGTGGAAATTTTCGTATCCAATATTGGATGCATAACATGAAAAACGGAAAATGTTTCACATCGCGAAAATCAAGTCATTTTCGAGCGATTATTTGCTTTCTACTCATATAATGCTGCGACCAAATACATTTCGTTTTGGATTCGTAATCGTTTGGATCAACGTAAGACCACGTCTTTCGGCAATTTATTAGAGGTGCAATGAATCTTTAGGAATTCCCGCTCTACGCGCACTGGCAAACAATGTTTAGTCAACAATTTCTCAAACGAGAAATGGGTGTTGTGAGAAAGGATTAGCGAACGCGAAAACGACAAACGGGAGAAAGATACGTTTGTAGGTTGAAGGAAATTGGCAGAAAACTTCTTCATTCTATCATTCAAATAATGTGATTAATACCACATCGTTTTGCCAGAAAGAGATTATTATTGTTCAAAGGAGGAATCGAGTCCTCTGAGGAAATTACCCAGCGCAAATTAGAGTCGACAATCGATTGTGGCATTCGTACACAAATAATTTTATAATGCAGTTTCACCAAAGTGATTTCTTCGGATATATTCACTACATCATGTCATGTATTTCATATTCTTCATTAAGAAATCCATATCCATGGCACCTATCGGTAACGAATTATTATCGAAACCACGATTTTCGCTAAATGCTCCTTTCAGTTCGGCCTGTAAAAAACTTTTCTGTACTCTAATCCATCAAATTTGGAGCCCTGAAAAGGGCCGTTGATTATATGCTAAGCTAATATAGCACGCTCTCCTCGGATACGATGGGCCAGCTGGATGTCCTTGGGCATGATGTGACGCGTTTTGCATGGATAGCACACAAATTGGTATCTTCGAATAAGCCTCCTGCAGCGTCATAACCGCGGAACTTTGGAAGCGCAAGTCGGTTTTGAAGTCCTGAGAAATTTCACGAACCAAATGCTGCAAAGGTAGCTTGCGGATCAGCAATTCGGTCGATATCTGATAGCGACGAATTTCATGCGAAGTTCCCGGTCGATAGCGATGTGGCTTCTCCACCTATCCTGCTACTGGTGCGCTTATCCGAGCTGACTTCGTGTGCCTTACCACCGAATGACTAACGAGCTGTCTGCGAAAGACTAACGAGCTCGAGTCCTCACGGTGCGAGAGTAGAGTAAGAAATGAACGAAAGCAAAGGAAGCGTCATTTTATAAATCATAAAAGTATAAAATCTAAATCCCACCCTTATTATATTCGTGAGTATACAGTAAGCTTATACAATAAAGAGGGTGGGGTTTACATTCGATTCTTTTATGTTTTATAAAACGACACTTCCCTTGCTTTCGTTCATTTCTTACTCTACTCTCGCACCGTGAGGACTCGTTTCATCGGGACTAAGCAGACAGCTCGTTAGTCCTTCGGTGGTAAGGCACCACGAAAGCAGCTCGGATAAGCGCACCAGCCGCAGGAAGCGTGAAGAAGCCACATCGCTATCGACCGGGAACTTCGCATGAAATTCGTCGCTATCAGAAGTCGACCGAATTGCTGATCCTCAAACTACCTTTGCAGCATTTGGTTCGTGGAATTGCTCAGGACTTCAAAACCGACTTGCGCTTCCAAAGTTCCGCGGTTATGACGCTGCAGGAGGCTTATTCGAAGATACCAATTTGTGTGCTATCCATGCAAAACGCGTCACATCATGCCCAAGGACATCCAGCTGGCCCATCGTATCCGAGGAGAGCGTGCTATATTAGCTTAGCATATAATCAACAGCCCTTTTCAGGGCTCCAAATTTGATGGATTAGAGTTCAGAAAAGTTTTTTACAGGCCGAACTGAAAGGAGCATTTAGCGAAAATCGTGGTGTCGATGATAATTCGATACCGATAGGTGCCATGGATATGGATTTCATAATGAAGAATATGAAATACATGACATGATGTAGTGAATATATCCCCATATCGAAGAAATCACTTTGATGAAACTGTTTACCGTTTGTCGTTTTTAAGTGTTGGGAAAGGGCATTATTTTTGCTGAGTAAATTCCAAGAAAAAATCCATTCCTTCTTTAAGCGTGATTCATTCTGCTTCGGATCAACGGAACAGTGATAATCATTTCATACAAAAGATAAAATGTCCAAGAGTTATATGATTGCTATTTATTGAGTCGGAAAATTGTTTCAATAGCTTAATGATAGCTTCGAAAACAGGTTATAAAATGACGCTTCCTTTGCTTTCGTTCATTTCTTACTCTACTCTCGCACCGTGACGACTCGTTTGTTTGGGACCAAGCAGATAGCAGGTTAGTCTTTCAGTGGTAAGGCACACGAAAGCAGCTCGGATAAGCGCACCAGCCGCAGGATAGGTGAAAAAGCCACATCGCTATCGACCGAGAACTTTGCGCGAAATTCATCACTATCGGAAGTCGACCGATAGGCTGATCCGCAAGCTACCTTTGCAGCTTTTGGATCGTGGAATTGCTCAGGACTTCAAAACCGACTTGCGCTTCCAAAGTTCCGCGGTTATGACGCTGCAGGAGGCTTATTCGAAGATACAAATTTGTGTGCTATCCACGTAAAACGCGTCACATCATGCCCAAGGACATTCAGCTGGCCCGTCGAATCCAAGGAGAGGGTGCTATATTAGCTTAGCATATAATCAACGGCCCTTTTCAGGGCCCCAAATTTGATGGAATAGAGTTCAGAAAAGTTTTTTGCAGGCCAAACTGAAACGAGAATTTTCGTTTGGATGCCATACAGCATCGAGAAAATTCCGGAAAGATCTAATCGTTGCTGAAAAATAATCTGCCAGTTCCCTGGGAATTGAAGAATACATCCATGCGAAAGAGTTTATTTTAATGTTTTCTAATTATATGGCGAACACAGCGACCAAATACATTTGATTTCGTAATTTTTCAATCAAGTGTAATTAGCTGGAAAGCTTCTGAAGATTATTCTTTCCCATCAGTAGGATATTTTCGTATCCAATAATGGATGCATAACATGAAAAACGGAAAATGTTTCGTATCGCCAAAATTATATAATTTTCAATCGATTATTGCTCAGTCGCCGAAATTTTCATACTCAGAGAGTTCATTCTCCTCTAGTTTGCCTTCCAAATTGCCATCGTAAACCACACCTTCTCTCGATTCAATCACGCACGAAAAGCATACTGAAATGATATTCTGGTGGTGAAACCCATTCATTTTTCGTGAGGCGTCGTGCACAAATTACGTAACGCGATAAGGGGGGAGGGGTTAGATGTTGCGTTACTTTCTTTTTATTAGAGATAGAAAATTGCGTTACGAAAGGGGGGGGGGAGGTTCAAAATTCGGAATTTTGCGTTACGTAATTTGTGCACGACGCCTGAGGACATCGACAAGACAACATCGTTACTGAACGAGCTGAACGGCGAGGGATCGAGGTATTCATTACCTGGCTTGACCTGACCTGAAATGCAATCAGTTTGTTTTAACTGTGAGGGAGCGCAGAAAAGCCGATCGATCAGAAGGAGAAGAGAAGGTGACCAAGAGAGTATCAGCATCGAAATACGGTTCCTCGGGAAGACATAGAAGCAGCCGCCACACACACACACATACACGCGCGCAACCCTTTTCGTTTGCTGGTTATCGAGAGGAAACCTGGAAAGAAATTATCGTTGCTGAAAAATAATCTGCCAGTTCCCCTTGGAATTGAAAATTACATTCAAGCGAGTTTATTTTAATGTTTTCTATCCATATAATACTGCGACCACATACATTTGGTTTTGTGATTTGTCAATCAAGTGCAGTTAACAGGAAAGCTTCTGAAGATTATTCTTCAGAACAAGGTTTTTTGTATCCAATATTGGATGCATAAAACCTTGAGTCTTCAAAGTAACACTCTCGTTTTTGAAGTCACCCAAATATTTATTTATTCATTCATTCAGGATGGATTTAGATTCAACTTCAAACAAATGATCTCTAAATCAACGATAGTCCTACGTCACCCTTGCGGTTATACCATAGATATAACCCACTTCCTGTTTTTTTTCCTCCAAATGAGTTAATGTAACATTTCAATGTTTTCAAAAATTAACCGGGATCGTCGCAAATATATACCGTCCGGAAATTCGCCGAAAACTTTTCGTCACATGCAATATTTTTAATTTTATGATATCCTAGCAGACCCGGCGAATTTCGTCTCGCCCAAAATTGATTTTTTTTTTGAGTTTAATGATTGAAAGAAACACTTTTCGAATTCAATTGATTTCAACACCTTTTATGCACTTTGTAAGTAAATAGTTTGAGTGAATCACATTTTAGGTAAATTCGATGCATTATGATGGATGGTCGGTATTCTATTAAACAGGGCCAAGTAACATAGTTGGGATTCGAAATAAATCGAACTCAAAGTTTGATTTTGTCTTTCAATATGAGTTACTTTTCCGTGTTAATCGAAGGACGAATGGAATAATCTTCTGATGCGGGGAAATCCAATATTTCATTTGAAATTAATTCCATTTTCGGGTTGTTAGAAAAACGGTCGTATGCACTTGGTCCACTCTGACTGCATACTATTGTTTGTTTCGTTGAATTTGATTAAGCTGATCAAACGTACATATTCATTTGTCATTATTTTCAATATTTTTCTTCAAACCAACTTCTGATTGGAACTTGTATTGTTATTTTGCTCAGTGTATTCGTAGAGAAAGAGTTTGTCTATCAATGGTTTGTTCATGGAGAACAATTGATGAGTTTTTGTGATTTTGTTGGTGAAAATTACAATAAATTGTTTGAGCATGGTGACACGCTATTCCTCTCACTTGGATTTTCTATCGAGAGATTTATTAGTGTTTTTATGGTATTTTATCATACCTAAAAATTTCTGATCATAGGAAGAAATGTAGGAATTTGTTTAGATTTTCATAAAAAAATGCCAAAATTAGAAACAAAATTTCGCTGAAAGAAATTAATTTTAAAAATTGAAATTAATTTTTCTCAAAAAATTTTTTTTTTAATTCTCAAAAAAATATATGAATAGCATTACGCTTTCCAACAAGTCGTCCATACATCCGAAGAAGGGTAAAAGTTTACCTAACAACAAATTGTTCATGTTTTCTTTGCAAAATTTACAATTAATCCTTATTATCTTTAAAGTCAAGATAGAGATGTAGTGTATCCGACAAAATTTTAGATTTTATTAAAATATGAACTTTCACCGAAGACGTCCACTTTCTATATTTTTATAGTTTCTGAAATAAAAGGCATTTTTGTATGAAGACTCCTGAAAAAATAATGTTTTACTCGTGACATTTTCAACATGTTCTTGACATGTTTTTAAATAGTAAAAAGTTAGCAGAGCATGTAAATCGCGAAAATCTATACATTTTTTTTTGAATGGCGTTAACGTTCCCTGTGGAACTTTTACCGTCTCAACGTATGCATTAATTAGCGTCATTTATTAATACTTAGTTGAGATTTCTTAAGCCAAATAACACGCCTTGAATGTATTCCGAGGGGCAAGCTCTTGAATACGCGTGACCACAGTGCAAGTCGAAGGAAATTTCTTTGACGAAAAATCCTCCGGCCAGAACGGGAATCGAACCCGAACACCCGGCATGACAATGTGAGACGCTAACCACTCGGCCACGGGTGCACAATTTATATAATTTATACATCAATGAGACATTAATTACATTACATGGTAAGCCCGGTTCCATAAGGGAATGTATTGTTTTGTGAGATCTGAGGGCACATATTTTTGTGTTTCCCACACAGAATTATTGTCTAGTTTATTTTCCATGAGATATAAGAGATATAAGCTTTTCAACGGCAAATTTTCAAGTAATAGTAATTTTTTTTTCTTTATTTACAATTTTGGCTGTGAAGTTTATAAAAAACGGTAGCCAGCCAATCAGCTGGTGAATTCTTCTGGCGAGCAAGCACCTTACTACTAACTTAACTATACAATCATTATCTTATAGCTAATTCGATGTTCATGAATGTTCACTATAAACTAACCTACGCAAATTCTTCTTAAATCTTACAATGTTCGTTTCTTGTTTCAATTCAGGAGGTAATGCATTAAATTTTATAATTCCAGTAAAAAATACATTTCTAGTTGCGAGTTCAGTTCGGGCTCTTTCTACTACAAAATTCTCCCTATTCCTAGAATGAATAGTATGTGCCTGAACGAGTGGAATATTGCATTTCATATAATTATTCTTTATTTTAAAAATTAACAAAAGAACATTATATTTATGTAGCTTATTTAATGAAAGCAAATTTTCAGAATATAAGTTTATTGTTGGCGTCAACATTGGAAGTTTTTTAATTATTTTAACTGTTTTATTTTGCAGAACACTTAGTTCATTTATAAAAGTTGATCCTGCTGATCCCCATATACAATTCATATAGTTCAGATGTGGAACTATGAATGAATTATAAACATTCCATCAAAATTGAACATTAAGATAGTTTCTGGCTTTCTTTAATGCAAATATTATAGGAGTTATTTTATTTTTCATTGTTTGTATATGTTGTTTCCATTTTAAAATTTCATCAATTTTGAGGCCCAAATAATCGACAACATAAGCTTGCTTTAATATTCTATCACAAATTTGCAGACTAAAAGTCTGAGCTGGTTTTCCTCCTGAGAAAATAATAAAATTAGACTTCTCGATATTAATTCGCATGATTTTGCAGCAAACCACTTTGTAATAATATTTAAGTCATTTTGCATCATATTTTGAAGAGTAGTGAAGCTTTTTGCCCTACATATCCATACGGCATCGTCTGCGTAGCATTGAAGTTCGCCTTCTAATTGTAAGCTAAAAATATCATTCAGAAAAATATTAAATAAAAGTGGTCCAAATATGGATCCTTGAGGAACACCAGCGCACATAACAGCTGAATTACTTAAAGTATCGCCTATACTGCAGAATTGTTGTCGATTTGTTAGATATGATTTTATCAGATCGATTGCAGAGACAGATAAGCCATAGAAACTCTGTTTATGCTGAAGAGTTTAATGTGAAATACAATCGAAAGTCTTCGATAGATCAATAAAAATACAAGCTACATAATCGCCTTCATCTATACCTCTAATCACATAAATTATGAGCTCCATAGAAGCTGTTTCAGTACTGCGTTTTGGCATAAAACCGAATTGATTGTCGTTTATTAATTGGTTTTGAATCATGTACGTTTTTAATTGCTGATTGAGTATTTTTTCTGGAATTTTTGAGATGGCTGGTAATATAGAAATAGGTTAAAAGTTATTTTTGGACAATTTGTCTCCAGATGTGAATAGAGGTACAATTTTGGCAATTTTCAAGCAGTCATCAAAGATGGACGTATCAATAATACGGTTAATCAATTCTGACAATTTCAGGGCAATAACATTTTCAAAGCTGACATAAAAATAGGGATCACCAACCAGTGAGAGTAAAACCGGCACTCCATGGGAGTAACACCGACACCCTCAATTTGTTAATAAATATATTAATAAATAAAACCAACTGAACCAGTGGCAACCGCCAAATGGGAGGTATTCTTATTCTAGATGTCGCCATCGAATATGGTTCGAATCGCTCAACTGATTCCGGAGATATGGTCGGAACAAGCTCCTGTGAACATTCAATATGGAAAAGAAAGGAATTTGGTATTAGAAAAATCTATCATGCAGTACCTCAATCCACACCACAATTCATTTACTAGTTCGATTGATTCTAGGTTCTAGTTTCGAGCTCACCACCTTTCACAAAATATGATCCCGTAATGTAGGCTTGGGGATTCCTAAGTCTTGGAAGTACGTTTGACAGAAACTCCACCAACAATAGCCTCTTTTGCAAGGGTGAGGTTTTCCTGGGACCCACTCTCACAATTCGATCTCCTTGGGAGCTGTGAGGCATCTGAAATAGATAGAAAATATACCCCAATAACCTTCAACTAACGGAAAATCATGCCGGAATTACTCCAGTCAAAGGGTGACGGTCTTACCCCATGTATGCTACATTTTTAGGGAGGGAGACTATTTCTATTAAATTATTGCTTAACTCAACTCGAATCCCAGTGATAGTTAACAATCCAAAGGGACAAACTGTAGAACAACGAAAAAGGATTTGAAATCTTGTTCAAAAATAAAAGCTTAAATTCCACTACCGAAAAATTACATTCGGTTGCACATCATCGGCACTCGCGTTTGTTTTGATTCATATTTTAACATTTGACGAATCAAGGTGGGTTGGATTTGATTTAAAACGTCTTAAATAACAAATACTAACCTGTACAGTGTTCAAAAACATAATTAATTAGAGTTTTCTAGTAAAACTCAAGGGGTGCCGATCCTACCCCCTATTATAGCCACCTATTTTTATAAAAAAAATAAGAAAAAATGTTTGACTCTTTTCGAAAATAGTCTAATTCTTTTTTTTTCATTTCAAGTATGCAAAGTTGGTTAAATGGCCCATGTTTTACACCCACAACGCTGCTCTCTGAGATGGTGTTGCCAGCTCCTAAGACGAGTTGGCATGAAATTCGTCAATGTAGAATCCGTGCCAGTTGCTAATCATTAGGTGCAAATATTTTCAGAAATGGAAAACAAAATTCTAGGGTATCACGGATTCATGAAGCTCATTGACTATAAGTTGTGTCTTCCTAATAGCCTAACTATGATAATTGTCCAACAGAACTTTGATCTGGAATGTGACAAATTTTATGATGAGTTTCCAAAAATCATCACCCCCTTCGCCAAGTCGCTTCATAATTTAAATACCCCTCCGTTATAGAACTTTGAGTTGTAGAGCGTTGTAGAGCGTTGTAGATGTTCGGTTGTTTGGTTCTATTCTCGTTCACTCAAACAAAATCTTCAAAAAAAAAAAAAAAAGACGGGTGGGTAATGTCGGCTGTCAATTGAAATAACTTTTTCAATATCCAAGTAATTTTTCAGTACCTGTTGGCAAAGGTACATCTCCAACGATGTCATTTCTAGCCATTGTTTCCGGCAAAAAATCGTAGAAAATTCATGATCGATCGGAATCGAATCACCATACGCTAATTAGCTCAAAAACACTCCCACAATCACACGAGCTTTCCCTAAGCAACCAAAATCAGTTTACCTTTTTATTATTTTGGATATCACGTTAGACATCGAACTGTTCCATTGAATTCAATTGTAATAGGTATTTTGTGGAAGTTTTGGTGACCCTGAAAAGCGCCAAACGAACTGCCATATATTCAAATATTAGGCTGTCAAAAAAGTCCTGCGGTATTTTTTTTGAATTTTCATTTGTTCATAAAATTAGTTACAATCATCTGTTTTAAGTCAAATATGCGCCGTTTTGTTCGATGACTTGTTTCCAACGAGATGCCAACTTCATAATACCCCTGTTATAGAAGCTCGCTTCCGTATTGGCAAAAAACTCGGATAGCCAATTTTCACAGGCCTCTTTTGTGGCTAACTTCTGACTATCTAGCTCGTTCGCCATGGACAAAAACAGGTGGTAGTCACTTGGTGCAAGATCCGGACTATACGGCGGATGCAAAAGAACCTCCCATCCAAGCTCCCAGAGCTTCTGGCGCGTCACCAAAGAAGTGTGTGGCCTGGCGTTGTCCTGATGGAAGACAATGCGGCCTCTGTTTATCAAAGATGGCCTCTTCTTCATGAGTGCTACCTTCAAGCGGTCCAGTTGTTGGCAGTACAGGTCCGAATTGAGCAATCAATCCCACCAAACACACAGCAGAACCTTCCTGGCCATTAATGAGGGCTTGGCCACCGTCTGAGCCGCTTCAGCGGGCTTCGACCACGACCGTTTGCGCTTCACGTTGTCGTAATGACCCACTTTCCATCGTCAGTCACCATCCGCTTCAGAAACGGGTCGATTTTGTTGCGATTCACGTGCGTCGATACGGTCAAAGATGTTTTTTTGCGTCAACGTGTGTGGCACCCATACATCGAGCTTCTTTGTGAATCCAAGCTTCTTCAAATGCTACGGCTGCTACTATGCCGATCTTTCTCGGCTAATTCAGCGATTTTGTCGCAATTTTCGACGACAGACCTTTCGGAGCGTGGCGCATCTTCGACGACCTCTACACCAGAACGAAAACGTTGAAACCATCGTTGTGCGGGGAAATGGAAACTGTATCGGATCCATAAACTGCACAAATGTTATTGGCAGCTTGAGATGCATTTTTGCCTTTGTCATAGTAGTACTGTAAAATATGTCGGATTTTCTCTTTATTTTGCTCCATATTTGCGACACTATAACTCACGAACGACGAAAGCGATGAATGACGGTTGTCCGTTGGATGGCAACAAAATTAAAACTCTTTGGCGCCGGCTTCCGCTACCCACTGCTGATAATGATATTTGCGGATATGTTGGAACGGTAGCCTTCGCATACAGGCTGTTCTTCGCGGTTAGAAAATGAATGATGTTTTCAGAAGGCAACAGCCAAATTTATCTGATTTGACTGACGGTACACTCACAAGGGAAGGGGCTTACGATTCGGTGTTTCACTTGTATTCAAATTATATTTCGCTGTTACTCTGGTTGCTCCTTTTGGTCGGAACAATTCGAAGAACACAAATTGGACCGATCAGAGCGTGGCACTTGGCGCGTTTGGATAATGCTTGACATTTCACAATTATTCAATTGTTTATTTCAAAAAAAAAAAAAAAAATGATTGAGATATTTGCGTAGGCATATTTCTTATCAATTGATGCAACACCTTTGCGATGTATTAAGAAATTCTCGAGTTATAAGCATTCAAAATTTTCCATTATTTCCTACATGTTCAATGTTTAGATTTTCATTTTATTTCGTGAATACATCATTAATACTATCCCTCATGAAGTCTTGTTAGATGTAGTCCTACGTCAAAATATTATACGAGGGTCACTATTTATATTTCGGGAATTGGCAACACTGATGTCATGTGAGTCCATCTGATGGTTCCATCGTAAAGTTTGACATTTTTGACGATATACGTACTCAGAAAATTTTGTCATACGGACGCTTGTTTATTTTATATTTAGTTGATCTCGGCAAAAAAATGGAACTGAATCGTGAACATTTTCGTGCGATGATTTTTTACGTGGACGTTTCGACGTGGATTATCACAACAAGAGTGCGTCAATCAACTTAATTTGACTTTTGGCGATGAAGCTCCATCAAAAACCACTGTGTATCGCTGGTATAGTGAAATCAATCGTGGTCGTAGTTCGCTGTCCGACGAGTTTCGTGAAGGTCGTCCAAAATCGACTGTAGTGCCAGAAAACATCGATGCTGTGCCCGAAATGATTAAGCAAGATCGTCATGTAACCTATTGTGAGATTGAGGCATCCCTAAGCATTAGTTCCACCAGCATATATGCGATTTTACATAAACACTTAGTTGTGCGAAAATTATGTTCACGTTGGATTTGTTTTTGTTCCTATTCCCGAATTATAAATAGTGACCCTCGTACTATAATTTTGTGGCTTACGTGTTCCGTTTTTATCCCTGAGTTATTTGGTCAGCCTAACATTAACGGTACTTCTTCTTAATCGACGATCGGCGTTTGATACTGTTTGACGTTGTAGATCGCGATTGCTGTCTTCATCGTTCAGCAGTTGCATGTGATTCTCGTTCCTTCTGCGTTGCTCTGCACGAATTCGCGACACAATGTTCTCGAAACTGTTCATTCGTTTCGGTGCGTTGCTCAGCGATGGACTGATTGGTACTGCGGTTTAAAAATGACATTTCGTCAGTGCCGATGAAAGCATTTCTAAGCATAAGACATACGATAAGACACGCTCGCATAGTAAGAAGCAATAACCGATTCGTCCGTATTCTGCCGAATTCCTCATACGAGCTGCGGCGCACTTCGATTGAACCCCGTTATCCCAGCGGGTCAAATGCCAGTGAATGTATCCCAGCAGAGGGACAGAGATACGATTGGTGGTACCACGTCGCGTAGAAATCCTTCACTTTCCCACGTGCAGCTGCACTCATTTCCTGCACAACAGGATGCTCCTCCTGCATGCGATGACGGTAAATAATGATGATGAAAGCCAACCGGTTTTTTGTTTCGCCGAAACGCTGTATCCATTGGATAAGATGATGAGTCACAGTCAATTGAACACGCCAAATTTAGCGCAGCAGCATACATTTTGTTCCTTGGATGCGTCCATCGCAAAAAAAAAAAAAAGAATTAACGCCGGAGCATAATTTATTAATAATTCTTCACGCTGTCAAACCGTCTAAAGAGATCTACTTTTTCCCTGATACACGTAAAATTATGACATACGTTCTTTGAACCCTCGGTATAATAACTCCTTCGTCACAGGTCCTTGTGGAAGACGCATTAAGTGGCCTGTATAAAAAGGGTGCGCACATCGACGAATGGGAACAGGAGCAATGTGCGAACAGGTTCCACGGTGCTCTCTGGATATTTACCCGAGTGCGGCTGTCAAAAAATCAAATCTTTCGCCGCTTTGTTTCCGTTTCTGATTTTACCTCGCCCTGACGCGCGACCCATTGGCCTGCACTCAGCGAGAAATCGGCACATATTTTTCGTGCATCGTAAATTTATATGCTTTCCACTTATCTGGAAGAAACGGTAGACGCGTGTATTCGCTCTTGTTGATAATAGTATTTATTTATTTTTGCTGCTGCCCCCCGATCTCTCCGCTTCATGCTTTATCGTTCCACACACGGCGGTAGAATTTTTTTTTGTCTCTGTCGAGCACTCCAAGTCCGGTTCAGGATACATTGTGTAAACCACTTCATTTCTCTGAATCGCTTACCGACTGCCTGAGTTACACTCCAGTTGACCAGGTGATTTCGAATCACTCAATGGCTATAATTCGAAGGCATCCCTTATCAGCCAACAATGTTGCTGAAATTACGGACGCTGATTTGGACGGTCATTAGTTTATTTTGTTTCATTAATTACCAATTCATTTTGGTTGTTTACCTCCGGATTCTCAATTTTACTGCAATCTAACAACCTTGAGCCAAAGTGATTGGCAGGTCATATAGTTGAGGCAACATGTAAGTTGCCCGAAAACTAATGCTTCTCAACATTTGCCATTGTTGTAGTATCAGAATGATTAAACACCGTTTTTGACGTAGAACTACGTCTTTCAGGAAGGGTGCCAAACCAGAAAACAGGTCACGTTTTCACGAAATAAAATTAACGTTAAAACGACTCACTGTGAACGAATTCGCATGGTTTGCATACCAATCGAATCTGAAATTCTCTAAGATTTGTTTGATATTGGTGGATCACACCATTGAGGAATATGGGCAAACCTTCGGCTGAAGGAGGCCAGGATGATAGCTCAGGATTTGGAATGCGGCTTGTATGGAGACTGGAAAACACTTTGGAAATTTCTAAATACTTTGAAAATTGAACACAGGAATACTTCTAACTAACGGATGGTTTATTCGCGATCTTTCACACTCGATAGTTAGATTTGGAATGATAACTATTGCATTGGTAGGGATCGGCTCGTATGCACTTATTTGTTCGTATGCGTTCTATATTGTACTTCGAGGTTTTGCTTCTGCTTGTAGTTGTGTTATGCACCACACACTGCATTTAGAATGGGAGGGGGTGATTTGGATGGGAATAAGGATAGGGATGGACATTGAAATTTGGAAGTAGGGATACTTGCTTCTTTTTCGCGCTGTCGGTCGCGAACAG
This sequence comes from Toxorhynchites rutilus septentrionalis, assembly GCF_029784135.1. Lineage (NCBI taxonomy): Eukaryota > Metazoa > Arthropoda > Insecta > Diptera > Culicidae > Toxorhynchites > Toxorhynchites rutilus. The sequence goes on from NC_073744.1 coordinate 53,968,113, forward strand.
ATATGCTATACATTACAATTCGCTAATCTCTAAACGGTTGAAATTCATGAAAACTGGATTAATTTTCTTTTTCCCATACATTCTGCCGATTTGTGTGCTAACCCTACCCATATTTCGAATGCTTATAACTCTAGTATTTCTTAACAAATCGGAAAGATGTTTGCATCAATTGATCGGAAATATTTCTACGTGTCCATCAAAATTAATAAAATGTTATTTTTCGTGAGATGAACAATTCAATAACTGTAAAATGTCAAGCGTTATCTAAATGCCCTAACTGCCAAGTTTTGAGCGGTCCGATTTACGGTTTCCACAACACAGACTTCAAAATCGATGTACCTGTGGGAATCCGCGTTGCAAATATACATGGCATGTATTACATGCAAGTCGGGGGTATTTGTGTTCCCACCGAGCTGTGTTTCCCTAACACGGACTTCAAAATTGATGTACTTGGGGGAATCCGCTTTGCCAATACGGGTATATTTTTTTGTTGTTGAGTGCTTTTGTACTCGCTTGTCGTTGTGCAGACCGGAGTATGTTTCCCTAAAACGTACTTTTAAACTGGGAAAATTGTCATTTTAAATAATAGAGGTGAATGAGCTTTCACGGTTCGAGAACTACGTAAACATGAGATGTGCAATAATTTCAGAGGGAAATATAAAACACAATGATCGTTTGACAACTCTTCCGTTCACATATTTTGGTAGTCCTATGCATCATATCAAACGAAAAGGACGTTCATCAAATTTACTTGTAACGAAGAACATAATCTATTACAATGCATGAATTGATCTTACATGGCAACTGTTAAAACTTTTTACTTACAAAGCAAATAAGTTGAATTTAATTGAATTCGAAAATTGTTTTATTCTATCGATAATTTATCCAATACAATACAAATACTTTAAGGACGTTATATCATAGATATAGCCCACCCATTTTTCCCACAAGGGCCCTTCTCAGGGCTAGAGGCGAAAAACAAAAAAAAAAAAGGATGGAATGAAACCACAGCTACGAATGAGCGGATATCATTGATGCCTCATGCTGATTTCAAACACATATACACACAGGTCGATGTAAGAAGAGGAAGCCTTCTGTATCAAAGTGTGCTATGACAAAAAATTATAAGAGGTTGTGTCTAAGATACGACTGCATTGTTGACGTTGAACTACGCTGTTATTTTATATAAGTCGCTTGTTAATAACTAAATATAATAAATAATGTTGTCGGATATTATTTTAAAATGCTGTGAAATTTTAGAAATAACTGTTTATAGAATGGTTTGATCACCCTGAAATGTTTTTTTTTATTGTAGAATCAATTGACGATAATTGATCGATGATTCATTCTTGCCCTCGCAGAACAAAACACTAGCTGATCGTATGTCACAATTTGTTTCATGTCAATGCATTGAAAATTTACCTCGAACGCTATTCCGGTGATCTTTTTCGCAATTGACATAGAGTCAGCTACAGTCGACTATATACTTGTTGTACAAGCACCATTATTCCACATCTCATAACTACATCAATATAACTTTGGCACCGCATGGAAATAACAACATTGACAATACTTGCAAGTATCAAATATCATGCTACATGTTATTTAGTATTGCCTCAGTGGAATCGCACCTCTAGACATCATTCGTACAACATAAACCAAGCGCCAAACATGCGTTCGCCATAGCATGCATACAAAGCCATACATTGGCGGCTTAAAGCTACTAGGAATGTAACACTACTCATCATTTTGCGCTTTTCTCAATAGAAACGGTTCTGTTAATATTACTGGCCTCGAAAAAAGTTGCATTACTTTTCCATGCTCAAGATAAGCGCAGCTGTCATCCTTAGTGGAGAATGTTTTGCTACTGCAAGCGAAACCAAATCACATACAAATTTCCAGAACGACATTTACTTTCTTGGTGACTAAATAAATGAAATAAACTTTTTCTGTTAATCTCAACAACCTCGAAAAGAGTAGCATTGCTTCATTGTGATCAAGATTAGCGCAAACGCAATCATAGTTGAAAGTAGTTTTGCGAATGGCACGCGCAACCAAATAACTTATAACATTCCAGCACGATATTGAAGATGCTTGATGTTCCCCAAATAATGTTTTGGCGCACAATCTTAACCCTCTACAGCCCAAGCCCGCATTTAGACGGGCTTCGCGGATTCTCTTTTCAAATTATTCAGACATTATTTGGAATGTTCACCCCCACTAGAACGACTTTAGAATATTTTCATCTATCACACATACAATTTGTTTTTATGCTGGCAGCTTTCTGCTAGGAGTATTTTATGTTGAAAATCGGAAATTCGAGATAAAAGTGGAGTAGGTTTTTTTAGATAAATAAAAAACTTGGGCGGTAGAGGGTTAACGCAGTTTAATTCATTGAACTCTTTCTCTTAATATTTCCGGTCTAGATTATTAATATTGCCGGTCTAGATTATTAGTATTGCCGGTCTAGACTAGCTTAGCTGCCATCCTTGGTGGAGAGGGTTTTGCTACCGTCATGCGGAACCAAATCACATACCAGAACATTTACTTTCTTGGTGAACCGACGATAGCCTAGCTTGATGATTCTACACACAATTGTGTAGCTCCGAACCTTAATGTAATGGCGTCAGTTTGATGCAATGATTGCAATGCCAGAGACATCAGCGAATGAATAACTTGGTCGCGTCCACAGCTCAACCCGAACAAAGGCATGATGACGCAAAACAAGGAAGAACAAGCGATGTTCATTGCTTTGATTGCTCTCCCTTTCCTTTGTTCATTTTCTTCTTCTTCTTCAATGGCACTAACGTTCCTACAGGAACTTCGCCGTCTCAACGTAGTATTACTTGCGTCATTTTTATTAGTACTTAGTTGAGATTTCTATGCCAAATAACACGCCTTGATTGCATTCTGAGTGGCAAGCTCTAGAATACGCGTGATCACAGTGCAAGTCGGAGGAAATTTCTTTGACGAAAAATTCCCCCGACCAGAACGGGAATCGAACCCGAACACCTGGCATGTTAGTTATGACGCTAACCACTCGGCCAAGGGAGCACCCTTCCTTTGTTCATGTAGACTTTAAATCTTACGATTCCCCCTTCGTTGCTCGTCGATAAGTTGCTCGTTATTGACAGCTCTGTTCGGGAAAGTACACAAATCAGCAGAACAGGTGTATGGGAAAATTAAAACGCTTATAGTTTCAATGAATTTTAACCATTTACACACCAGGGGATTGTGATGTATAGAATATCAAACAAATCTTAGGGAATTTCCGATTCGTTTGGTATGTAAATCGCCAAAATCCGTTCGCGGCAAAAATAGTTATTAACGTTAACTGTTCCTCAGAAACGCCGATGTCAACGTTTAATGATATTTCCTTCGTTATGTCCCCGTTTCATATCCCTCCTATCCGATCGATAAACTTTTACTTAGTCGCGGCAATACATACACACACTCTTTACAAATGCACGGGCCGAAGGTTGTGCAGTCCACTGATGATTCAACAAGAGCCAAAGGTTGTACCGCTCATGACAACTCTACACGAGCTGATGATTGCGCCGGCTAGTGACCATTCTATCCTGGATTCCTCGAGTCGAGAAAGACGCACCACGCTAGATATGGGGTACAGACTAGGGGAGCGTTGCTGATTAATGGTCAGCTGCATCCCAATAGGAAGTATCCCGTGTCGGGCATACGTACAGAGCATCGAAGACTGCGACATACCAATTATGAGAACACTTGTAATACTAACCTCGAGTCAACCGCGAGTAATCGGTTACATATTACTAACATAGTTGTAAGCAAACATTCTCAAAATATTGAAGTCCCAGCCCCGTTAGGCTGACGCCATATGAGCCTTAATAAAATATATATTTTGGATAAAAAAAAAAAACGTTAACTTTATTTCATAAAAACGTGACCTGTTTTCTGATTTGGCACCCATAATGAAAGACATAGTTCTACGTCAAAAAGATGCATACGGGAAATTGTTGTGCTAGTGCGGATATGGAAGAATATGCAGAATTTTGGAGTATGTTCAATCGTAAATTTAATATTAATATATTATATATCTAATATTATATCTACAGTCTGGTAGTGATATCCATTTTATTCTCTATCAGTTCACCAGGCCAGACCTAACAGTTTGAAATTGTTCGAATTTAGAATGAAAATTTTTACTACACGTTTTTGATATTTAGACACATAATAATTTAATAATCGCAGTAATATAGGGGAAAACGGGGTAAGACCGCCCGGTGGGGTGAGGCGGACCATTTCTAATTTTATAAGAAATCCTCAGTATTTTGGCAAATATGCTACGCAAGAAACATTAATAGTATATTTTTGTCATTTCGAAGCGCACGAACTATCAAAATTGTTAACAAAACAATGTTTTCGTCTATTACGGTTGCAAGCGATCTAATTTTCAAGGTGACCGAAATAAGGATTTCTCCAGCAAAAACTGTATATTCGGTTAGTTGCCAGCATCCCTGTCCTTCTGTGGATTGTTCCGGTTCTGTCTGCGTGAAAAGGTATGTAAAATATAATATAAAATGCGTGTAATGTGCAAAATAATGCAAAAGGTACTCTGGGGGGAAGACGGACCATTTTCGACGGGATAAAAGCGCCTCGTGTTGTGATATCAACATATCGAATCGGAACTAGAAATGCCTACTTCGGGGTCATTAAGACTTCACGTGAACAGATTTTGAGAGATTATAGACACACGTAGATAATCGTCCGATAATTTGGTAAATTTTTCACGAATGTTTTGAAAACTTTGTACATCTATATATATAAAAATGGATTTCTGTCTGTCTGTCTGATTCTTATGGACTCGAAAACTATTGAACCGATCAACATGAAAATTGGTATGTAGGGATTTTTGGGGCCGGGGAAGGTTTTCGTGATAGTTTGAAACCCCTTCCCCCTCTCTAAAGGGGGGTTGCCATACAAATTAAACACAAATTTCTACATTACTCGAGAATTAATTAAGCAAATGAAACGAAATATGGCATATGGAATTTTTAGGGTGCAATAAATGATTCTAGGGTGTTAAGACACTCCACCCCCCTCTCTGAGGGGGGGCTGCCATTCAAATGAAACACAAATCTCTGCAATACTCGAGAATTAATCAAGCAAATGAAACAAAATTTTGCATGTGAAGGTTTTGGAATTGTCCGATTTAGGGCTGTATTTATTCTATCATGTTTCTGTATAAAACATTTATTCCATGTAACGGAGAATCATGTTATTTGCAAGTGGTTGAAAAATCTTGAACTAGAATTGTGTCTGAAAATAATCTGATATTATAATGATGAGTTTTGTTAGAAATACTAGGAATTTTAGAGTAAAAGGTAAATTCAACGGGGTCGAATAGAAGATCAATCAATTATCAGTTCTGCGATTGGACCCATGAACTTGCTCATAGTAAGAAAACGTGAATGTTTGAAGGTATTGATAACAACAAACACATTTTGGGCGGGACGAAGTTTGCCGGGTCAGCTAGTATAATATAAAATACGTGTAATGTGCAAAATAATGCAATAGGTACTCTGGGGGAAGACGGACCATTTTCGACGCGGTTAAAGCGCCACGTGTTATGATATCAACATATCGAATCGGAACTAGAAATGCCTACTTCGGGGTCATTAAGACTTTACGTGAACAGATTTTGAGGTAAATTTGACACGAATTTTTTGAAAACTCTGCACATGAAATATAGATATACTTCTCAGAAGTTTGTGTGTAGTTTATGAACAACCCTAACCATTTAGTACCTTAGACAACACTGTTTTTGTTATTTTTACTAGACTAAACTGTTTGAAAATAGTATCGCCCTGCCAGCAAAATAAAAAGTATTTTTTTATCATTTCGAAAATTAATGAAAAAACCCCAAAAAAATTATACAATCAACAGTTACACATTTTTTAGTAGTAGATTATAATATACTCAATGATTTTTTTTTTTTTTTTTTTTTTTTCTTTATTATAGTGACTTTCAATACATTTTGGCTGGTTCGTCACTTTTACTTCCATTTTTGGAAGAATGTCGGGAGTGAGAATTGAACTCGTGATCTCTGCGTGAAAGGTATGGATGTTACCACTACGCCAGATCGCCTCCATACTCAATGATATGTAGCACAACAAATAGGGGGAATCCTAAAGAACATTTAACTGAAAATTGGTTTTCTTAGGGGGGCGGTCTTACACCGTCTTCCCCTAATAGCCCTTTAATATCCTCATTCTTTCAAGTACTTCAAAAGGAATGTCTTAACTTGGTATGAATTATAAGTATTTCCCCTCTTAAGAGATTTTCCACAATTCAGTAAAAAAATCGTTGAAACCATCGTTTAATACATTTTTTCAGATTAGTTTATTTTTTGAGGCTAAGGTTCATACACCATTTTATAAAAATTCTGAATAAGCTTCCTCAGGCGTAATCCAGATATCAACCTTAGAAAACTACTGATGTCTGATTCGTCAATTTTTGTTACAAATTTAAAATTTCAACATCATTATTCACCATAACTCTAGTTATATCAAATTACTTACGAATTAATTGGGAAAACATACAGATTGTGATTATCAAAATGACTTGTCGAGTGAAATGGAGATAGTTTCGAGTTCAGCCATTGCTACCGATGTTTCGATTCGTTCTCTAAAATATTGCTGCAGCATTTAAATTAAAATTCCTAATTCTCAGCTCCCAACTTCCATAGGTATGCTGATGTTGTAACAAATTTAATCTTGACTTGTATCGATAGGAAAGGACTTCGATCTGTTCCATTAATTTCCCCATCGATTATTTCTATATGAATAGTTCTCCATGCGGGATTCGTATTATCTTCTGTTGCTCAGCCTTTCATGGAATTTGGATCTATAAATTTTTCTTTCCAAATCTACAGAAGGCGAACACAACTCTTGAAGTGAATTTGATTTGAAGATCGTCTCATCACCAAGTCACTTCTGCATAAATTAAAATAATGATCAGTGTTTTAGAAACGCGATTCCTGGAAAATTATTTCTTTATGTCTATTCCAAAAAAACATCACCCATTATGTACACGATATGTTTTGTTTGCATTCCTCGTGTGGACATATTATAACAAATTGCTGTCCGCTCCATTAATTACAATCTCATCAAATGGTATACAAAAAAAAAACGGGTTAAAGCACACCCCAGCTAGACTTCGCTGCTGACCTACCTAACTGCGAGCTAGTTTCGGATATTCGCAACATTTCAGCATGATTTATCCCCGCCGTAACCCACGGTGATAAAACCGTAAATATGCGGTCATGTCATGAAAAGCGTAGGTAATAAAATTATGAAATTAAGTTATTAAGTCCACGCGATTTATGTAGCGGAGAAAACAGTGTGAAACATAGCGAGCCGCGTCGCGAGGGGACGTCACCAACGCCAAAGCTGAGTGACTTAAGCGGTGGAAAATGTTAAGTAAGTTATTTTGGCCGCTCTTCCCTCTTTTCATGTTGTTCATTATTACTTTTTTTTCCTCCGAAAATTTCAATGTCTCATACCTCCCATCGCTCTTGCTGAGCCGAGTGAAGATCGTTGTTGTTTTGTGTTGTTTTGGTCCCCAAAAAAGAACAACTCGCCTCGTACGCGGCAGCCCTCTTTGGGATGTTTTATAGCTAATTGCCCGAACCCTGGTGCCCCCGGGGCGGTTTTGACGGCTGCGAAGATGAAGCGCACGTCGAGCGAAAAACCTTGAATCATTTTTGACCTGGACCACATTTTGACATTCAGAGAAGGAGCTGCGACCGCAAAAAGGGTAGAAAACAACTATTGCACACCCGCAAGCGGAGTGTACCCAACGGTATCCCATGCGTTTGAGCTTATGCAACTTGAAAAAAAAACAAAGTTTCGTCGGGCGCGGAACTGCCACAGCCACAGTCCCAGAGGGAGAAATTTACATTTCGAATTGCGGTTGCATAATTAGCGGGTTCGCGACATAAAGCGCTACGGAGGACAATCCGAGAGCTCCCTCAATTTCACAGCAAATCGGCCAGTTGTTGTTTCCATCGTTTGGTGTGCTCCAAATTTCGTGTCCGCTTGGAAAGGGAAAGGTGACGTAGTGATTCATCGTCAGAGAGTCGACGGAATATCGTCACGTTTATCATTTCCGTTGAAGATAAGAAATCGGCGAACTCATCAATGAGCTTATCTCTTTCAATGGATGTATTTTGAACCATTCTTATCGACTTTCGTGCAGATACAAATAAAAAAACAATGAGTTTTATTTTGGTTAATCCAGGAAAAGCGAGGTCAATGCTTGAGCTGTGATTTACTACCCAATTTGTTGTTGCTGGCCGCGATTGATCAGTAATTGTGAAGTACAGCGATTATCAATTGTTGCCGATTTGGGAGCATTTTTTTTGTACTTTCACGAGGCAGTATATCATCGGAAGCCAACGGATAAGTATAGTAATAATTTAACTGGATTCAGTGTTATATGCGACATGACTGTTTCTAACCGGCCCGCAAACGAGCAAACAGAGCAATAAACATTCCGACATTCTACATTTGCAATCTATCTTGTTCATTCATGCGTGGTTAGAATCTCAAAACGCAGCAGTACCGATATGACAAACCACGCAGAAACGCAACTATAAACTGTATGCTGAATAAATGCGCATATTCAGACGAATCAAGAACGAATACGAACTGAACATCATACTTGTGGACTGTGTATTCATGCGAATATTAATTTATTTTGAAAATGCTACCAAATGCAGATTCCAAAAAGAATTCACGTTTGATGGATAAACTATCAATATGGAATCACGAAGGTCCATTGCGGTCAAATTAAATGTTGAACCGTCTCTGCATTTATAAAGTACAACAAATAGTGTGGTACAAAAAAAAACAGATCAAATTCTAAACATTGACAAGGGCACGATAGCACTGGGTTGTGCCGCTAGGTGACCCTTCTATGATAAAAAAGGTCGACTGGTTCCCTGGTGACTCCATCCGAGCGAATATCGGCAATCAACGTTATACCAACGTTACGTTAGATAGGGAATGAAGAAATTTATTATTTCTTTTATTTCTTTATTTCTTTATTTTATTTTATTTAATCCATCTGACATCAAATTGTCTTAATGGACCTAACCAAGCCAGTATCAAATACACGCATTGCGAGTGTCAACTTATTCTGAAATAATCATTTAATCTAATCCGAAGCGCATTGTTAGCGAGATTAAAGTCGAAGATGTGAAAAATCCTATTGAATGTAGCAGACATAAACTCCATCGGATCATGCTGGCCATACAAACTATTCCGGAAATCGAGCCTAAGGAAATCACGATGACGTAGGGTGCGTTCTGGAGCATACATTTTTAGATTAGCTAGCAAGAAAGGGGAGTCAATCTCGTTCCTCAGAAGCTTCGCAACAAACATGGCTGGTGAGACAGCGATTTGATTTCGATGATTGGGGCCTCAAGGCTGCTGCAATGTTAAATCCCGTTTTCAGGTTTTTCTGCTGGGGAATGAAAACCGTGTCTGAATATGAAATTGTTCCATAAAGAAATTGCTGTTGGACAAACATCGGTTACCTGAAATGACAGTTCGCTTGCATTTTTACCGTGCTTCACTCCTCGGCAACTGTCGAGGATTTTTTTCTGACTACCGTTTTGTCTCATATTTCGAACAGTCTCAAATTCCGAACACGAACATATTTTTAAATGTAAATTTACTGAACTTTTATGTTAAGAATAATTGAATAATGAAAACACAGATTTTCTTTGAGGTACAGGCTTCATTTTGACATTATTTACAGGTATCGATACAGCCTATAACTTTTAATATTACACATTTGCAAAAAACTGACAGTTAAAATCAATGATAAAATGTTTGCGTTAGCAAATTCCGAAAAACAAGCAACGTTCATTTTTCAATTTTTGTAGTTGTTTCAACTATTTTGTTTGTTATTTTCATGTAAAGTGCTAGAGAATGTATGAACCTACTGCTGAAATCTGCTGCATAAAAATAAATATTGAAGTAGTGTTCGGAATATGAATCAAGTTTTTACACATTATTCAAATTCCGAACAATTCATTTTTAAATGTAAATTTACCGAACTTTAATGTTATAAATAATTGAATAATCATAACCCTGGAATTATTTGGGTTGTAGCCTTCATTTTAACATCATTTACAGGTATCGGTACAGCCTATCTATCTATATATATATATATAAATGGAGTGATGTCTGTCTGTCTTTCTGTCTTTCTGATTCTTATGGACTAGGAAACTACTGCCATATAAATAAAACACAAATTTTTAAATTTCTCGAGAATTAATCAAGCAAATGAAACGAAATTTGTCGTGTGGAGGTTTTAGGGTGCAATAAATGATTCTATGGTGGTTAGATACCCCTCCCCCGTCTCTTAGAGGGGGCTGCCATACCAATAAAGCACAAATTTCTGCATTACTCGAGAATTAATTAAGCAAATGAAACCAAATTAAGCATATGGAGGTGTAAGGGTGCAAAAATCTATTGACAGTTAAGACAGACCGCCCCCCCCAATGGGGGTTTTCACGGTAATTAGACACTCCACCTCCCCTCTCTAAGAGGGGGCTGCAATACAAATGAAACACACATTTCTGCATTACTCGAGAATTAATCGAACAAATGAAATGAAATTTGGCATGTGGAGGTTTTAGGGTGCAGTAAATGAATCTATGGTGGTTAGATACTCCTCCTCCTCTCTTAAGGGGAAGGGGGGCTGGCTCTGCCATACAAATGAAACACAAATTTCTGCATTACTCGAGAATTAATCAAGCAAATAAAACCAAATTAAGCATGTAACGAAACATGTTATTTGCAAGTGGTTGAAAAATCTTGAACGAGAATTGTGTCTGAAAATTAACTGATATTAAAATGTCGAGTTTTGGTAGAAGTACTAGGAATTTTATAGAAAAAGGTAATTTTAAAGGGTAGCCTGCTTGGTTTAGACGTCTCTGTTAGGGAACACATTTCGGTAGGAACAAAAGATCCCCCTTCTTTCATGTTTTTGCAATGTCGATTTCCCCTAGGCAGCTTGGTTTAGATGTCTCTGTTAGGGAACCGCCGCATGTGTCGTCAATTCGACCAATCAGAAGTGGGTATTCCCGTTAGAATAGGGGTTGAGATTTTTTAATTGTTCGATAGTTAGTTTCATGACATATATTGTTTTCTTCAATATTAAAAATTGTTATGAAGTACCGAAATCGATTGACGCAAAAATTTCATCAATCCATCATGAGATGACTGAGCAACAAGCGTTTAAAATTGGACAATTTTCACGATGTGCTCGATTTTCGATTTTCAGTTTGTACCCCAATATGTTCCCGAAAGACGTAATCCTGCGTCGAAAAATGGCTCTATTGTATTCAAAAATCGAATTAAATTCGCGAAAAAGTACCATTTTGAGTAATGAGACACTGTTTAATGGCCATCAAAGCTTAAGTGTTCGGAATATGAGACAAAACGGTATAACGACAACAAAATTGTACATTTAAATCGACAAGGTAACGATGCAATAATCACAATTATAAACATTTGATCAAACAGCATAGGGCAACTCGAAATTTTTAATAACTGATGCAGTCAAGGTTTAGCAAGATCGTATATAACAATCATAAAACAAATGAGTTATTCGACGCTTGAGTACTATTTTTGACGTAGAACTACGTCTTTCATTAAGGGTGCCAAATCAGAAAACGGGTCACGTTTTTATGAAATAAAGTAAACGTTAATAACGATTTTTGCCGCGAACGGATTTTGACGATTTACATACTAAACGAATCGGAAATCTCATAAGATTTGTTTAATATGTTGTACATTAGAATCCCCTGGTTTGTAAATGGTTAAAATTCATGAAAACTTCCAGCGTTTCCTTTCTCCCATACATTTGTTCTGTCCATTTGTGTGCTTTCCCGAACAGAGCTGTTAATAACGGGCAACTTATCGACGACCAACGGATGGGAAATCGTAGGATTTAAAGTCTCCGTGAACAAAGGAAAAGTAGAAGTATGGAGGGGAATACATGCATTCATGAGAAAGTAATGCAACTTTCTTCGAGGTCAGTAATATTAACAGAAGCGTTTCTTTTGAGAATAACGCAAAATGATGGGAAGTGTTTATATTCCTAGTAGTTTCAAGCCACCAATGTATGGCTCTGTATGCATGCTATGGCGAACGCTTGTTTGGCGCTTGGTTTACGTTGTACGAACGATGCCTAGAGGTGCGATTCCTTTGAGGCAATACTAAATAACATGTAGCATGATATTTGATACTACCCTACGTCAACAATGCGGTCGTATCTGGGACACAACCTCCTATAATTTTTTCAACAGATTTTTCTATGCATCAAACATTTTAGATGCTACAGTTTCCGATACAGATTTTTTAAAGAAATACTACAGATAAAAAAAATCAAAATAACTATCTGTCAAAAATCAGACTGCCATCAAACATTCAATTACATGAGGGGTGTAATTGACTGGATCGATTTCTCTTCATCGACTTTTTCTTTAGTTAATAACTCAATTGCAAAAACGTTCAAATGTGAGTTTCCTATAGAATCGGATAGATGAGGTTCTGACCTATCTTCCACATTGTCAAATACAGCTGGGAATGAGTTTGCAGCGATGTTATGACCAAAAGAGCGAGTCGATGTAGAGAAATCGATCAAATCACTTACACCCCTTTCATTCTAAGCCCCTCACATAATCCTGTTGCTTTTTTGGAGTATATTTTGCCCCAGATCAAAAGGTTTGAATTGTTTGTTCCAGGCTGAAAAAAACTGAATTTATGATGCTATATGAATAGCTAAAAAAATCTTCTAACCAGTGGAGCCGATCAAGCGAATGTGAAAAGCATTCAATTTTAATAATTCGATGCTCAAGGCTGCTGTCAGTCACCATCCGCTTCAGAAACGGGTCGATTTTGTTGCGATTCAGCAGCGATTCACATGCGTCGATACGGTCAAAGATGTTTTTTTGCGTCAACGTGTGTGGCACCCATACATCGAGCTTCTTTGTGAATCCAAGCTTCTTCAAATGGTTGATAACGGTTTGATGACTTATCCCCAGCTCTTGGCCGATGCTACGGCTGCTACTATGCCGGTCTTTCTCGGCTAATTCAACGATTTTGTCGGAGCGTGGCGCATCTTCGACGACCTCTACACCAGAACGAAAACGTTGAAACCATCGTTGTGCGGTGGAGATGGAAACTGTATCGGGTCCATAAACTGCACAAATTCTATTGGCAGCTTGAGATGCATTTTTGCCTTTGTCATAGTAGTACTGTAAAATATGTCGGATTTTCTCTTTATTTTGCTCCATATTTGCGACACTATAACTAACGAACGACTTAACCAAACAAAACACTGTCAAGGACTATATTATAGCGCGCAAAAATACCTTTCCAACAAGCTATAGTATGACTCGATATAATGAATACAACTAGAACTACGCCCTTACAACGACACCTCGCGGAAATACCGCAGGACTTTTTTGACAGCCTAATATATTTTTTTTACATGTGCAATTCGTTTATTTTCTACAGTCAGAAAGTTACTATAAAATAATTATTTTCATTTCGTTTTGCAGTTCAAAATCCAATGACATTATGTCAACAAAATTATTATTTTACATAATAAAGATCACATATTTTATGAATATTTTGAGAATTTTTTGCATTTTTGGTTGTTCCTATGTTTCTTAATTGAGGTCTAATAGTTCAGAATAATCAGAAATATAATAAGCTCGGCTTAGCAACGGCACGATGAACGCAATTATTACTATACCATCATAGAATGCAGAAATTTGTGTTTCATTTGTATGGCAGCCTCCCCTTAGAGAGGGGGGTGGAGAGTCTACTCACCACAGAAATGTTTCTTGCCTCCTGAAACCTTCAGATGCCAAACTTGGCTTCATTTGCTTGATTGGTTTTCGAGTAGTGCAGAAATTTGTGTTTCATTCGTATGGCAGCCCCCCTTAGAAAGGGGGAAGGAGTGTCTAACGATCATAGAAATATTTATTGGACCATAAAACCTTTACATGCCATATTTGGTTTTGTTTGCTTGATTAATTCTCGAGTTATGCAGAAATTTGTGTTTCATTTGTGTGGCAGCCTCCTTTTAGAGAGGGGAAGGGGTGTTGAACCACCATGAAATCGTTTTTTGTTCCCTAAAACCTTCAAATGCCAAATTTGGCGTCATTTGCTTGATTGGTTTTCGAGAAATGCAGAAATTTGTGTTCCATTCGTATGACACTATCGCCCCCCCCCCCCTCCACCTTAGAAAAGGAGTAGGAGTGTTCAATTACCATAGGAACGTTTATTGCATCCCAAAACCTCCACATGCCAAATTTTGTTTCGTTTGCTTGATTAGTTCTCGAATAATGCAGAAATGTGTGTTTCATTTGTATGGCAGCCCCCCACCCCTTAGAGAGGGGGAGGGGTCTCGCACTATCATAAAAACCTTCTCCGACCCCAAAAACCCTTACATACCAATCGGTTCAGTAGTTTTCGAGCCCATAAGAATCAGACAGACAGAAAGACAGACAGACAACATTCCATTTTCTTATATAGAGATGAAAATCATTCAATATCACTAAAAAAGGCGCCTTCCTCCCGTCGAAAGTGGACCGTCCTCCCTCCAGAGCACCTTTTACATTATTTTGCACTTTTCACGCATTTTATATTACATTTTACATACCTTTTAACGGAAAAAGAACCGGAGCAATCTACTGAAGGATTGGGACACTGACAATTAACTGAATACACAGTTTTTGTTGGAAAAATTCTTATTTTGGTTGCCTTGAAAATTAGATCGCTTGCAACGCAATGGACGATAACTTTGTTTTGTTTACAATTTTGGTATTTCGTGCGCTCAAGTGTTGCCAAGTATTTCGAAACGACAAAAATAGGCTAACCATGCTTCTTGCGTAACATATTTGCCAAAAAACTGAGAATTTATTATAAAACTAGAAGTGGTCCGTCTTACCTCGCCGAGCGGTCTTACCCCGTCTTCCCCTACTAGGTACTGACACCACCTGATGAATAACGACGGACATAAATTCAATCATAAATTCTCATAAATTCAACAAGTTTGTCGAGTACCATATTTTTTTCTGACAAGAAATTTGGATTTTGAATTCGTTTATGAAAAAATAGTCCTCACTCATTTAGCTATTCTGTCACTTATACAAAGTTTCTAAAAATCAGAAGGATTGAGGGCGTCGACCGGACAACCCTGCGTGGGATTTCTCCATAATCGAATTTCAAACCAAATATGAATGCATTGCAACACAAAGCGATTATTTATAGATCATTTTTAAGCCACGTATCATTTCAAAAGTGCTCATGACCCTTCGATAACTCATACGTTCCGCATGCGAACACGCATACATGCACACAAAATCGAGTGAAAAAAAAAACGCGATCAACCTCTGCAGGTCACCAAACAATGCGCGAAAATGCACACGAACAAGATAAATGACTTAAGTAATACGATGCGATACAGCTCGCGATAGCGTCAAGAGCCACAAGTCGAAACTTATTGGCCCCGTTATTCGCGTTCCGGCCCGCCGACTCTCCGCGCCCGATGGGCTCTTGATGGGCCGTAAAAGTCTGATGGCACCCAAAGATATATCAGTCTTACTCCGGGATTGCCTCCCGCTCTCCGTTCCTCTCTGAATCCCGAGTGCCCAAGCTACCGCCGCACGGGCATTAAATGTTTAAATTGTTTATGCGTTTCAGCGATGAAAATGTAAATTATGCTCGGGTCATAAAAATCGATCCGCTAACCTCGTCCGAGCTCCACCCGGATCGTCGCGGAGAAGGTACGATAACCGGGACCGAGGTGACGAAAACCGTATGATTTATCGACCGCACCCAATTGTATCTATTTTTGCCGATTTTTTTACATACTTTGCCATTTTTTTAACGGTTTATCACATATTGTCCTTCGGCTGAAAACAGCGTTGCCATTTTGTTTCGTACATCCATTGGTTCGATTCCAGGATTGGGGAAGAATCTCTGGCCTCACTGCCGCAGGAATTTGTCACTAGTGCATTATTGCTTCGTCTTCTGCATCTTGCACGAGCGCTGATGCCCATAAACTCCATTATGAGACAATTTATCTCTCGTGCGAAGCTTAAAGTTTATTTCGGTACACCCAGAAGGGAACTCGAGAAGGAGAACGCGAGGAACACAAGTTATGCAATACAAAGTCCTGCTGTGCAAATGTTGTAATTACTAACAAGCATTCATTGTTTGAAGAACATCAGGCAATCGAAGCAGTCCGAATGCCGCTCAGCGGGACATTGAGAGCGATACATGTTCGGCTAATTTTCCTCCTGTTTCATCCAATGGAAAGCTTGGGATCCACAGAACTTGAGCCGGAGACAGGCGGCGAATGATTTCTACCATTCTGTGCAAAACACGGTAAGAAACAAGCGTGTCGTGGCATCGGTGATTTTGTACTTGGAGCATTAGAACCGTGTCTTTTGGAACTCCGTGGGAATATTATGTGACATATGCACGGAGGTTAACCCTCATACCGAGGATTGCGCTGATTGTATTCCTCTGCTACAGATGCTGTAAATCGGCCATTACTACATTGTACACAATTTGCGAAACACATAACACGAGAGTCTCAATTGACCCAGTTTCAATTAGGGGTACGAATAGGTACGACTTGTTAACCAACCGCTGGGCAACTGAATTTGAACGATCCCTGCGCCGTTGCAATAGTCCAGACAAATCGTGTGCTAACGATGCTTATCGTTGGTGCTAATTGTGGGAAACGCTGCCACCCCCCGTCGATCGGGACTTAGCGGCTGCTGCTGCCATTTGGACCGTCTATCCAATTGCAGCTGCAGCAGAACACACATAGATTGGCGCACTCTGGGTCGACCAACAATGTTGTACGATTGCAATTAAAGTTCGCCAACATTAATGAGTTGAACCACTGATCGCGGACGCATCATATTTCTCCCCGTTGGCGACTTAATTGCCGGGCTAAGTTGTGACGCAAATTAGACAGTCGGTGCGCTTTCGCCGCAGCCGCCGCCGCTGCGCTAAAGTTTGCCATTTGTAAACGAGCTGTCCAGGCGATTCGTTCCGCCCCAAGCGACATGGTTCAATAACCCGCGCGCCAGGCTAATCCACTGATCCTGTTAGGAATTTGTGTTGTTTGACAGCTGCTTATCTACCGGTTATCATGCGCATATTTTGATGCAAAAACTGATAACCATCGATGGACAACCTGCCGGGGAATGCCTCGATGCGGAGAGCGGAGGGGTTACTCATTAATTTTCATTATGAGCCCACTGTCTGCGCGCGAAAAAAAATGTAACACCATAAGCCATGCGTCCGCAACAGATGCGTTTGTAAAAGCGTGACGATTTCTTCAATGAATAACTGTCGTTTTGTTCGGATTTTTGGTCAACGCGATTTTTTGCGCCCATAATTAGGAACGAAGTTCCACGAGGAAAAAAAAACATCATAATCAGCTTTAGGCGGAACCTGAGGTGACTTCATCTCCGATTTGCCGAAATTGAGTACTTTCATGTGAGCATCGATCATATCCGAATGCAGCTTCGAAAATTAGAAATAATTGTTTTGTGGAATAATACTAGCAAACAATAATTTAAAAATACTCTGAACGATCATACTAGTGAACCATTTTCTGAAAAATGTTGAGCGATGGATAATTTTTTTTTTTAATCCCACCGGAGAAGAATTATTATCTGTCGGACGTATTTTTTTCACATTCAGCTGAGCAACTTGCAGTAAGGAGTCGTGCACAAATTACGTAACGTTGGACCCCCTCTCCCCTATGTAACAAAGGGTAACGCAAGACAAACTCCCCCTCCCGCTTATGTTACGTAACGCTAATGTTTACATAAGGTCAAAGTCGTTCATTCAACATAAAAAATAGATATCTGCCAAGGTCGGAATCAAATGGTTTTACGATAGTTCCTTATACCGTTCTAAATCATATTTCGGACAACATCATATTTCAGACACTTTGTTCTAATATCTTGAAATACTTGATTACTCTAAAGAAGCAATTGTGATGTACTAAACTAACATCACAATTGCTTCTTTAGAGTAATCCCTTGCATTCACTATCTTTGCATATGAGAACTACATTTGAATTATAACATAAAAGGCAAAAATCTGACAACACTACTCATGATCGTTTGTGTTTGACGTTTGCTTAGCGTGAGCACGTAGAATTTACCCGTTCATCAATATTTAAATTTCTCCCGTGTTTCATCAGTGCTCATCATCGTTAACAGTTTACTGTGATTGCTTGGTAAGTGTTCCGCAGTTGACTATAAAATATAATCAAGTGTAATGTAATTTTCGTTCAAAAAATTACAAAATAAAGTGTCCGAAATTTGAATCGAACTTTTTCCCTACGATTCATATTTCGGACAGATGAAATTGGTGATACTATAGTGTGAGTTTTCAGGCTTTTTATGGATGCAAAGCGTAGACTCAAATAACGCACCAAAATATTTGGAAATTTTGTATAAATAACTAGCTGACCCGCCAAACTTCGTCCCGCCCAAAATTTATTTTTCGCTATCACATCTACGTTTTCTTACTAAGCACACTTTCAGGTGTCCAATCGTAGGACTGTTCATTGATTGATCTTCTAATCTACCCTTTAATAATATTTTTGACGTAGGATTTTTTGACGTCTTTCGGGAACATATTGGGGTACAAATTAAAAACCGAACATCGAGCACATCGTGAAAATTGTCCAATTTCAATGACTTATTGCTCAGTCATTTCATGATGGATTGACAAAATTTCTGCGTCAATCGATTTCGATACTCCATAACAATTTTTCATTTTATAGAAAATAATATTTGTCATGAAACTAACTATCGAACAATTGAAAAATCCCAGCCCCTATCCTAACGGAAATACCCACTTCTGATTGGTCGAAATTGACGACACATACGGCGGTTCCCTAACAGAGACATCTAAACCAAGCTGCCCTGGGGAAATCGGCATTGCAAATACATGAAAGTAGGGAGAGATCTGTTCCTGCCGAAATGTGCAGAGACATCAAAACCAAGCTGCCGGGGGGAAATCGACATTGCAAATACAAAAATTTAAAATTGCAAAAATTTAAATTTGGAACTCTAATGTAGGTTGCTTCGTGAAATTTCATATCAATGACCGATCGTGTATTGTGAAAAGTTGAGCACAAGTGTAAGTGTAGAATTGTATATGGTAACAGTGGTGTTAAAAATGACTTGGTATATGAAACGATTTATTTCAATTTTAACAAATGAAAACCAAGGTATGTTCCCGCTCAAGAACGGGTCGTTTGATTTAAGCCGTCTGTTTTGTTGTGTTCATTTTCACCCAAGGAAAGTTTATGCGGCGAGAAAAATTGGAAAAGTGAAGAAATATTAGAAAAAGTGATTTCCTCTATGCTCTACATATAGTATTAGGTGTTGTTAGTCCAATTAAAATTCGCATTAGGTTGAATAAACACTCAGGAAGTAAAAAGGAAAATAACCTTTTTCATTTCAAATATGTTTTCTCTGTATTGAAGTAATATGTTTTATTGATGAGAAAAATTGATAATTGTGTTGGGTATTGGTAATTATCTTATATTACATTGCTGGCTTTTTTTTTCTTCATTTAATCCATAAACAGGAGGCATCAATAATCACAGAAGGCGGTTTTCATCATATCTCGTTCCACTTCAGTAT
The DNA here is from genome assembly GCF_029784135.1 of Toxorhynchites rutilus septentrionalis. Lineage (NCBI taxonomy): Eukaryota > Metazoa > Arthropoda > Insecta > Diptera > Culicidae > Toxorhynchites > Toxorhynchites rutilus. The sequence continues at coordinate 53,987,866 of NC_073744.1, forward strand.
CCTTTATTTGATACGCACTATTCAACGACTGTTTACCACCCTTCTGTCATCATCACTCGGTAAACTCTGGTGGAGTGAACAAACAATACCCAACAACCAAACAAAACGGCCCTTTTCAGGGCCACCAAATCATTATCAAAGAGTAACGATGTAATTCTTCAAACATCAAAATTCAACAGATCCTACGTCAACTATGCGGTCGTGTCTCGGACACAACCCTCCTTTGACTTTTTACTATAAAATTTCAGTACTTCTACCAAAAATCGGCATTATAATATCAGATTTTTTTCAGACGCAATTCTCGTGCAAGATGTTTCATCCCCTTGCGAATAACATGTTTCTCCGTTACATGGAATGAATGTTTGATACAGGAAATATGATAGAACGGAGATAGCCTTAAATCGGATTCCTTTCTCAAGTTTTGCTTTTACCAACACATTCGGCGATCCATTTGTATTTGTATAGATAGAAGACGATATAGAAGTGCGTTTTATCACATTAAAATCCATTTCCACTTTCGAGAGAAGACCAATTTCGTTACCACAAACATCCAATGAACTAACAACGCTTGTCAATATGTAATTGTAGAACACATGTGAATTGAATTTTCCGAAAATTTTCAATTGTCATTTTTGGTTGGAATATGTTTGGTTGAAATATGTGCATTATTTTTGTAGGATTCCTCTCCTTTCCAGGGGAGGAAGGGGTATCATACATGCATAGAAACATTTCTCGTACGCAAAAAATCTCACATCCCAAATTTGGCTCTATTTACTTGATCAGTTCTCGAGTTATGCAGAAGTTTGTATTTCATTCGTAAAGGAACCCCCCCTTAGAGAGGGGGAGGAGTGTCGAACCACCAAACAAACGTTTATCGATCCCTAAAACCTCTATATGCTAGGTTTGATTCCATTTATTTGATTAGTTCTCGAGTTGTTCAGAAACCTCCCCCCCCCAATCTCTTAATAGAGAAGAAAGAAGCGTCAAACCACCATAAAAACATTTATTGATCCCTAAAATCTCCATATGCCAAATTTGATTCCATTTGCTTGATTAGTTCTCGAGTTATGCAGAAATTTGTGTTTTATTTCTATGGCAGCCCACTCCTTAGAAAGGTGAGAGAAGTGTTGAACCACCTTAGAAATGTTTCTTGTCCCCTAAAACCTCCACATGTCAAATTTGGTTCCGTTTGTTTAATTAGTTCTTGAATTATGCAGAAATGTATGCTTCATTTGTATGACAGTCTCTCCCCTCAGGGAGAGGGGAGGAGTGTCTAATCACCATAAAAACGTTCCGTGTCCCCTAAAATCTTCGCATGTCAAACTTGGCTTCATTTGCTTGATTAGTTTTCGAGTTATGCAGAAATTTGTCTTTTATTTGCTCCCCCTTGGAGAGGGGGTGGAGTGTCTAACTACCGTAAAACATTTATTGCACCCTAAAACCTCCACATGCCAAATTTGGTTTCATTTGCTTGATTAATTCTCGAGTAATGCAGAAATTTGTGTTTCATTTGTATGGCAGCCCCCCTTAGAGAGGGGGTGAAATGTCTAACCACCATAGAAACATTTATTGTACCTTAAAACCTCCATATGCCGATTCCGAGTCCGAGTCCATAAGAATCAGACAGACAGACAGACAGACAGACAGAAATCCATTTTTATAGATACACATGTTTTTCAGCTTCAGACCAACAGATAGATATGAATAATTAGTGGACAATGTGCAATTGGATGAACTTCTAACAGAAGAAACCTTGAATCCTCCCTATGTTGCCGTGTATCCTGGTAATTCATCAACTCATGGTAAAAATAAGCCTCACGTTACTTCTGCAGTGGGCACAAGCGAGTCCTGGGATATGTTGTATAAAGAAGTAGAAACTGCGAAAAAGTTGATAGAAATGACGAAGCGCCAAAACTTGAGGAAAAGAAAAGGAAAACTGAGTTGAAACGGGATGAAAAACAATCCAAACATTAGCTTAACTGAGAAAGCAGGTAGAACAGATGGTGCAGAAAGAAAAACTTGAACTGAAAAAGACAAAAAATCTGCAAATTCAAATAGAGCCAAATTTGGGATGTGAGGTTTTTTGGGTACGAGAAATATTCCAAGAATGTATGATACCCCTTCCTCCCCTGGAAACGAGAGGGGTCCTACAAAAATAATACAAAAGGATAATGATAAAAAGATGTAACTATGTAACTAAAATTAAAAATCAAGATTCATGCTCTGATGCCTTCAATTATTTTGTTGCTTTGAACAACAAATAACCTGGATTCAAATACAGGCAAACCTTTTTTTGTGGGGGGATAGGGACCGCATAAAAAAGTCGCAAAAATCGTTTTTATTTTATTTTATTTGTTTTCAACTGGCTCAGCAACATTAAGCATCAATGAGCCGTGTTTATGAATAGGAAAAAGCCTCTGTGAGTAGAACTATGCAAATGTTCTTTCTCAAAAAACATAAAAACACTATAGTTATTTCAAGAAATGATACAATATAAATAATTATATAACAGTTCATGATAAAATAATATTTAAGGTTTCTTCTTGTGGAATTTTTGATAGAGATAACCACCTCCTTGAAGATTGCGTGCGATTGCGTGCATCTGAGTATTTTTAAGTTCTGAGGGAAATAGAAAAAAAATCGTGTTCGGTACACATTTTGAAAAAGACTTTTTTATGCGATATATAGGGACCGCATAAAACAAGTTTCCCCCAAGAAAATAACTCAAATCCACGCCATTCACCGTTCAATTTCCTTTTGTTTCCCTGCTCTGCGATGGGACACTTTGCCTTTTTAGTTGCGCGTGGCTGTTTTGTGCTTTTAGTTGCATGTCGAAACATGTTGCTGTTAGAAATCATGTCATGCAAAAACTTAGAAAAACTTAGAGCATTTGATGAGTGGAGGGGAATGATTTAAGAAGTGGATAATTGAGACGCAAATATGCTTTTTTCGCACTGAAATGCATATAAACCATCGAAAAAAAAAACTAAATAGACGATAACTTCGTCAAATATGCTTCTATTCATACACCGCACAAAAAAATCACACAAAAAAACCGCACAAAAACAGGTTTTACTGTTCCAATTTGCCTCAATGTTATAAAATTGCAAACAATTCTATTCATAAGAGAAAGACGTACTATACATACTTAGAAGTACAGAATCTGATCAATAACTGATCGAATATTTATGGATTTTCTCGGATGACCTCTCAGTACCATATTGATACGTGAAAAATATCCACCCCCTATTTCTGCTTGAGATCATACATTTTCTAACTTTGACCCCTCTCGTCTCACTTTCAGCTGTTCATCAACAACCAATTCGTTGGCGCGAAGAGCGGCAAAACCTTCGGCACCATCAACCCGTCCACAGGCAAACAGATCATCGATGTTGCCGAAGGCGACGCAGCGGACGTTGATGCGGCCGTCCAGGCAGCCAAACAGGCGTTCGCTCGCAGTTCACCATGGCGCCAGATGGATGGTTCGGCCCGCGGTAAGTTGCTGCACAAGCTGGCGGATTTGATCGAGCGCGATATCAACGTGCTGGCGAACCTGGAGTCGCTGGACAACGGAAAAACCTTCGGCGACGCAGTGTTCGACATGAACTGTGCCATCGATACGTTCCGCTACTACGCTGGATGGACGGATAAAGTGCACGGAAGCACGGTGCCCTCGGATGGACCCGTGATGACTTATATCCGCAAGGAGCCGGTCGGTGTGGTGGGACAGATCATTCCGTGGAATTATCCCGTGCTGATGTTGACGTGGAAGTGGGCTCCCGCACTCGCTGTCGGGTGCACCTTGGTGCTGAAACCGGCGGAACAAACCCCACTGACTGCGCTGTACATGGCGGCGTTGTCCAAGGAGGCAGGGTTCCCAGATGGCGTGATCAATGTTGTCAACGGTTTTGGTCCAACGGTGGGGGCAGCTATCGTAAACCATCCCGACATTCGAAAGGTTGCATTTACTGGATCCGTGGAAACGGGACGTCTTATCACCGAGGGATCGTCGAAATCGAACCTGAAGCGCGTTTCGCTGGAATTGGGCGGTAAAAGCCCATTGGTAATCTTCGATGATGTCAACGGTAAGCATGAGTGTTTTATTCTTGAGCACAGCTCATCTCAGCTATCTTTAAATTACAGTGGATGAAGCAGTAGAAATTGCCCACAATGCGATTTTCGCCAACCATGGTCAGAATTGCTGCGCCGGAAGTCGTACTTTTGTGCATGAACGCATTTATGACACATTCGTAACGAAGGCTGCCCAGATGGCTAAATCGCGCAAAGTGGGAGATCCGTTCGCTGATGGCACCCAGCAAGGTCCTCAGATCGATGAAGAGCAACTCAACAAAATTATGGGATACATCGAGTCCGCCCAGAAAGAAGGAGCAAAACTGCAAGCAGGCGGAAAGCGCTCCGGAAATGTTGGTTACTTCATCGAGCCAACAGTGTTTTCCGATGTCACCGATGAAATGACTATCGCCCGCGAAGAAATTTTCGGTCCTGTTCAGAGTATCTTGAAGTTCAGCACACTGGATGAAGTTATCGAGCGGGCAAACAAGACTGAGTACGGTCTCGCGTCTGGAGTGCTAACCAACAACATCAACAATGCGTTGGTATTTGCGAACGCCATCGAAGCTGGTTCCGTTTGGTAAGATTAATGCCCTTTTTGCACTTCCCGATAATTCTACTCAAAATATCCTCGACAGGGTTAACTGCTACGATTACGTTATGCCCACAACTCCTTTCGGTGGCTACAAGCAATCCGGACATGGTCGCGAGTTGGGTTACTGTGGAATTGAACTGTACACGGAAACAAAAACCGTCACCATCAAGCTCCCGACGAAGGTCTGAAAGGTGCCCAGGTCATATGCAAATATCGTCCCATACTGTGGTCATAAATTGGAAATCAGTTTTCGGATCTGCGTCATTTAAATAAAACCACACCGAAATCAATTAATGCTCAAATTCATTTTTCATTTCCCTCCAAGCGAAACGATGAATTAATCTGAGAAAGCCTCCTCACGAAGGTCCGTCCCACCCGGGAGATCTTACACAATGTCCAATATACCACCGGGGACGAATCGCAGGATTTCGTTTTCACTTTTTTTTTTACATTTTTGACAGCAAAATAATTCACTTTCAAATCAAAAGACCACAAAATGCTACCAAAAAAATAAAAAACGCAAATAAAAGAAAGCTTCTCCGTTTCATTGCGCATAATCGAATTCTGGGAAAGTTGTCGAATCGAAATTAATAGCAGCCGTAACTGGCTATCTGGACGGGTTTTGCTGGCTCGAGCGCTCGAGAAGAAGGACGACAATCTGAATCACAATGCAGTGCAGCGCAGCGCAAAAAAAAAAAGATAAGCAATTAATTAAAATTATGTCGTTTTGCATGCAACCGCAAGTCACGATCGATTGGGCCGTACCGGAGCGAACCCCGGTCTCTACGCTAACACCGCATGTACGCCTCGTGAGTATTGGAGCTTCTGTAAACTGTTTTCCCCCGACGAGATTGTGCTTCGCAATTTACTTTGGAGCTTCTCCGAAATAGATGCTTCATGGTAAACTATAGGGCCTGATTCTCGAATACACTTCACGGTGGAAACGAAATAAACGGCACGCCATTGAACTACGTTTTACGAGTTTGTGAAGTGTCGAAGACAATAATGAGTTTTCGGGCAGAATGAGCACTTTTCAAATAAAAAATCATGAATGAAAAGACGGGTGGGTAATGTCGGGGACATAACCGGAGTGACGTAGGACTATACAAAGGGGACAGCTTTTGTTAAATATATATTTTAAATATATTGTTTTATTTTGAATTCGTGAATACCTACCTGTCTACCTGAAAAATGGATTAGTTTACTGTTTACTCTTTATGAATATGTTGATGGTTCTGAAAAGAACCTTTGGTGTTGTGTTTTTGTTATCACTCGATATTCCCATCTTGTTCGGTTAAACCTTCCTGTTTAGCTATTGCGTTTGCCACTCGCCACAGCTTTCACAGTTGGAAAATTTCTTCCCATCCAGCTTGTGACATGTTGTTCAGTAAATTACATTTAATGCGACGTGCCGGAGAAACACTTTGCCACTCACTGAAACTAATTGTTGCCTTGATGAGCGCCGAACCGCTCTGCTCTGTTCTTGATGCGGGTTTTCTGATTGTCGTGAGCAGCTTTGCAAGCCAACTCGAGCACTCCGACGGCCGAAACTCTATAATCGCTGTTAGGTATACTGGTGCTCCGGCACCAATCCGTTCGGCCTAGTTACCCTTGCGGAGCAATCAGTGAATGTGACCAACAGGGAACTGGAGACCTGCACGGTTCGAGTGAGACTTTGCCTTTCCCTTAACTTGTCCTCTTTTGTTACGTCCACGATGCCGATGCCGTACAACCACACGGGTTTACGGTTTGAAAGAAAATAAGATATTTTTTTGGGGTCCGCGTGTTTTATACTCTAGCGGTACACACTCACAGGATAGAGACAAATCGGCAGACTCAGCCAAAGGGGCGAGTTCAACGAGACGAACGAATGAGCGTTAAAAGGGAGCGATGGCAAAAAAATACAATAGAGGCGAATGAACTGCAAAGTTTAAAGCCTCTTAAAAACAAAGAAAGAAGAAGAAAAATACAATCATTACGATTTGTTCGCTCGTTGGATTCACATGCAGGCTAAAAAGGGTCCTTTTCAGGATCACAAAATTATCTTCAATCTAAAGAGTTTATTGTTTTGTTATCACTCGATATCCCCATTTTGTTCGGCTAAACCTTTCTGTTTAGCGATTGCGTTTGCCACTCGCCACAGCTTTCACAGTTGGAAAATTTCTTCCCATCCAGCTTGTGACATATTTTACAGTAAATTACATTCAATGGCACGTCGCATTACCACCACTCAGTGCCGAATTGGAGGTAATTTTAACCTGTAATTGAACATTTGCGATGACAGTGGTACAGTGTCGACTTTCAATGTGGGGTCATAATTTGGATCTCTATGTTTACAAAAATGTCCAACTAAATAAGTCGCATTACATGTCCGTCCAATTAGCTAAATGTCGAACTAATTGTAGATTACTGTACTTTAAATCTGGAAACAATTTAAGAATTGGTGAAAATTGAATAATCAGGAAAGTCCCCAACTATCAATAAGCTCAGAACAACTGCCAAATTCACATACTCATCAGATCCTGGCAAACAAATTATGAAAACATCAATTTGTGTTTTATTATTATTTTGGATAATGTTTTAGAAAGCATTGAACTTTATTTCCTAAACTCTTTTTTGGAAGGTTTAATGGCCCTGAAAAGTGCCTTGTTTTATGGAATGGTTCCAATTTAGAAAACTTAGTACTCGTGGTTTTGAAAAAAACCATTTCGAACGCCCTCGAAGCCGCCTTGTTCAGGATTTGCCACCAAAGCAGTTTGTATAAAGAACAAACTTTTTTCTTCTGCTACCTGATGCCGTTTTGCGATTGTGTTTGCCACTCGCCACTCGCTGCAACTGCCTGTTGTCTTGATGTCCACCGAACCGAATGTGTTCTGTTCCGAATGCAGGTTTTCTTATCGTCGCGAACAGCTTTGCCAGCTAACTCGATCACTTCGGCGGCCGAAGCTATATAACGCCAGCTAGGTGGACTGGTACACTGGTACTAACGCGCTCGGCCTAGCTACCCTTGCGGGGAACTCCAGATCAACACGAGCGGGAACTCCAGATCAAGGTACGAGCGGGATTTTGCCTTTCCCTTCACTTTTCCTCCTTTGCCATATCCAACCATGGCTGCTTGTGTTGGTTTGTTGATGTGAGGTGATGCGAAACGATGTGGTGTACGGTTCGGATGAGAATGATCGTTACGGCAGCGGAGAGGGGATTTTTAAGCTGACTGGCTGGCTCGAGAATTACGCATGTGTGAGACTGCGACCAATGTTTCGTTCATTTTTTTCTTTTTCCTTTCCAATCGTGCTTCATTCTATTTCGCTGCTGCTCTGGTTGCCCGTTTTGGTCGGTACGATTTGAGGAGCACAAAATGGACCAATCAAAAATGGGCACATAGTGTATTTGGACAATGCTTGATATTTCACAATTATTCAATTATTTATCTCAAGAAAAATGAAATGTTATTCGTTATGATAGATGCGTAGATATATTTCCTATCAATTGATGCAAAAACCTTTGCGATCTATTGAGAAATGCTCGAGTTATAAGCGTTCTAAATCTTGCATTTTTTCCTACTTGTTCAGTGCCTAGATTTCCATTTCACCCCCTATATCTTCCGGTTAGACGTAGTCCTACGTCAAAATAATCAAATTAGTAAATAGATAAATTAGAAAAATAGATAATTGATGTGATTAAGGATATGTACTATTGAATTCGAATTAGTAACTGGTTGCAGTAAATTAAAAGGTTCCACCTTACACTGTAATGATTAATAAAATAAAATAAAACAAAACAAATTTATTACACATGCAACTGAGCCTGTAAAAATAAACGAATTTATAAAAAAAAAAATTATTACACCCTGAAACCTCCATATGCCTAATTTGGTTTCATTTGTTTGATTAATTTTCGAGTAATACAGAAATTTGTGTTTCATTTGTATGGCAGCCCAAGATAACTTTGGAGAATCATAACTGAAAAAGAAGTAAAAAAAAAACATTTTAAGTTAAACGGTTTAATGTACTAAAAGCTAGAAAATAATTAGGCAAGTAGCAGTTAGTAGTTTTCACATCCCTTCCTTCATTACTCTAGGGCAATGATTAGACTAAAACAAAATCGTGGGCATATTATGAAACAACTAACTGTGGATAATGGAAATTCGACGTGCCCCACGACATCCTCCCGACTCCAGATGAAAGCTTCTTGATGATTTTCATTTCCGGGATATTTATAGCACTGAATACATTTGGATTAAACTTCACACCCCGAGGGTCAAATATCAGCCGCATAAATTCTTCCCTTTCCCGTTGGAGAGCGCCGGTGCAACCGCAGCTAGCGCCGATCGTTTCGATGTCATCGCCCGATTTGTACATTTAAAATCCCATTATCTCACCGGGCAGAATCTTCTGCATTATTCTCGCCTCGCCGTCGGGCAGCGGTCGCATCAATCATGAGTTCGCACCTACGCGCAGGAAGTAAAAAAAAACATTCCAAGAATTCCGTGCGCGCGAATTGCGGCAATATTTCTGTGTTTTCTCGCCGCTGCATTTTCCGTGGATTGTTCGATCGGAGTGGTCAGCAGCAGCAGCATGGATGAGTCGCCAGAGGGGCTGGAGTCCGCAAATCGATTGCCATAAATTGCCCCGTGACGTCAAAAACGGCGCTCATTGCTTGATGGGCTCCAAAGCCACGGTCAAAGCTGGAGGCGTAAATATCGAGTATGTTAATTTGATAAACTTCTTTCTGCCCGGTGGAATCGGTGGTCGCCTCTGCACCAGGCGATGGTCCACGGCAGACAACGGCAGCAGCCAGAAGATCGAGTTAGAGGAAGAAAAATGAGCGCCATAACCGTAATTATATTCCTCCGGATGGTCGTGCCTGAATCGCGAGATCGTTGCATAACAAGTGGACCGTCGTACAGATATCACTAGCGTAATATGATAGACAGAGAGACAAAAAAAGCGAGGAAGTAGCGGAAGAATTAATACGATCGTATCACTTCGCAAGCGCCCTTTGGACTTGTTTAATATCGACTCGATGAAAGACTAATTAATTAATTATGAAAAAAAAATGAAACGGAGAAATATGCCCTCAGAGATGGCGCTGTTGCTGGCTAGAAATGGAGAAAATGAAAGGCTGATATATACCTGTTCGTGGTAATAACAATTACTTCCGACTACGATGATTACGTTATTATACGGTCGCCTTTTGCATTTCTGTGTTTAATTGATAAACAAAGAGACAATGAATAAGAGCTACTAATGATATTTCTATTGTTATATCGCAAATGTTTTCCCGGCAAAGAATACTCCTAGATTATATAGGTGTTTATATTTGTTTCTATCGCATTAATCAGAAAAAAGGGTGGGTTATATCTATGATATAACCGCAAGGTTGACGTGGGGCTACCTTAGCTTAGCAATCATTTGTTTGTATTGATTAAATTCTTGATTGAATGAAACAATTTCCGAATTCAACTGAATTCAATATATTTGCTTTGTGAGTAAAAAGATTGAACATGTAAGGTCAATTCATGCATTGTGATAGATTATGTTCTTCGTTACAAGTAAATTAAATGACAGTTCTTTTACGGACGAAATACGTGAACGGAAAAAATAATTAAACGATTATTTTATTTTACATTTGCCTCTGAAGTTTGCATCTCTGAAGTGTACGCACTTCTCGAACCGCGAGTTTGCTTGAAACCTGAAAGTTCATTCGCCTCTAGTGTCTGCACCAATTTTTCAGGTTCCTAAGTTTAGAAGACCGTGTTAGAGAAACACATAGGCAAGCGAGTGCAAAAGTACTCGCAGTTTACATTTATTTGCAAAGCCGATTTCCCCAGAAACCTTGGATTTGAAGTCTGTGTTAAGCAAACACAATTCAGTCGAAACAAAAATGCTCCCGACTTGCATGTATTTGCAATGCCGATTTCCCCAGAAACCTTGGTTCTGAAGTCTGTGTTAGGGAAAAACATTTCAGTCGGAACAAAAATACCCCCCGACTTGCATGAATTTGTAATGCCAATTTCCCCAGACACCTAGATTCTGAAGTCTATTTCAGTCGGAACAAAAATACCCCCGACTTGCAAGTATCTGTAATGCCAATTTCCTCACGCTCCATGGATTTGAAGGCTTGAAGGCTGTGTTAGGGAAACGCATTTCAGTCGAAACAAAAATGACCCCGACTTGCATGAATTTGCAATGTCAATTTCCCGACGCTCCATGGATTTGAAGTCTGTGTTAGGGAGACACATTTCAGTCGGAACAAAAATACCCCCGAAAATACTTGCGACTTGCAATTTACAGTTATTATATTGTTTGTCTAATGAAAAATAACATTTTACTACGTGTAGAAATATTCCCTATCAGTTGATGCAAACATCTTTCCGATCCAGTAAGAAATGTTCGAGTTATAAGCATTCGGAATCTTTCATTTTTTCCTGCATGTTCTGTGTTTAGGTTTTCATTTTACCCCCATATATTCCGGTTAGACGTAGTCCCATGTCAAAAAACAATGGCATTGAGGGTTTGATGGTTATCATCCAGTTGAATAGAATCATCATTTAGGTTTTTTCATCGATGAGATCGCCCACCGGATCCAGCGAAAGAATATTCGTACCAGCAATTTCATTAGAATTCTCGCTACACGTACTGATGATTCCTACAGCACTTCCAGACACGGTAATTACGGATGAAAAATCATACAGATTTTCAACAATTTTTGCTAAATTAATCGATACTTGTACACATTCACATTTGAAAATTCAAAAATAAATGAAATGACTATCCATCTTCCAAAGTAAACAAATCAGAGTGCACGGCGTAGGTTAGATGTATTGGTATATAAACAGTATCAAAAAAAAAGTTCGTTATGGCCATCGTTCGATTTTTTGAACACTTAATTTTTCTGGCTGTTAGTTCCTTGTAGGAGGCTCAATCGAATGATTTTTGGCCTCCAATACAATGTTTGTTCTTTCCTCCATTCCCTAGCAGTTGCAAGGACGTAGCCAGGACAATTCTTCACTGTTGGAGAAAGCATGCCTTCATCTAAGAGATACTACAGGGTGGGCCATTTAAAGTGGAAGGATTTGTTTTTGCAATAGCAAAGTAAAGAAGTGGAATTTTAAATTATTTTTTTTTTGAAATTCATTTATTTTGGTCCAAGGAGATTTGTTCTAACTACTTTTTGATTATGATATCTCGTAAATGACCGCCTCTGGCCTTGACCTGGCCTTGATGTGCCCTTTTTTCGGCATTTTCCATCACTTTGCCCAATGTTTCGGCCGATATGGCAGCAATTTCTTGTCGGATATTGTCTTTCAGCGCAGCCAGGGTCCTTGGTTTACCAGTGTATACCTTGGATTTTAAATATCCCCATGAAAAAAAGTCAGGAGGCGTCAAATCAGGTGATCTCGGTGGCCAGTCATAATCGCCGTTTTTCGATATTAATCTTCCGGGGAACATTTCGCGCAATAATTTGGTCGTGGCAGCCGCTGTATGGCATGTAGCGCCGTCTTGTTGGAACCAGTAATTGTGCAATTCATTTTCACGAACAAATGGCAATAAAAAGATGCCTAACTCTTGCGAACGATAGCGACCTGATGTCGATGGAGTCTCTGCAACACTGGCTCGAACGGCATCAATATTCTCGTCGAAACGTCTTGGTCGTTGTCTGGACAGATGACTGGCATTACCAACACTACCAGACGATATAAATTTGGCATATAATCGACGTATAGTGTTGTCTCCAGGCGATGTTTTAACTTTATTTTTATTTTTCCACGCACGTTTAGTTAACACAATTTAGAAGTTATTTTGAATGTACAGCTGAACAATTTCAGCGCGTTGTTTAGGTGTGTATTGTTCCATGGTTAAAATTGTACTGAAATGACGCTTCCAACGCGGTATGACTTTTGTTAATCTGACATCTCTGTCAAAAGTTATGGGGTTGCCAGATGCTTCCACTTTAAATGGCCCACCCTGTACTAATCATCAGCAACGGATGGAGGCTAGTTTTTAACTTAACAGTTTTGAATTCGTACCACCTACGATATTGTGCAACTAGCTCAATGCTAATGCTAATGCTAATACAATGTTTGTTCTTTCATCAAAGTAATACTGTATAAAAGTTCACATATTCTAGTATTTTATTGGTTTTTTTTATTGAAAAAAAAGCTTCCAAACGTACTTGCTTTAAATCGTGTTTATTGCCCAATAAAGTTATACGAAATTAAAAGGAAGTGATGGTAAATTGAAGCTAATGAATTTAATTATCTTTTGGTGTGAAAACATTAACATATGGTTGCTTTCCAAAGACATGATAAATTATCAATGTTACTGTTCGGTTTTTCGAACGCTTGGCCTAAAATCGGTTAAGAAGCGTATCTATCGTACAAGGAAACATCCAAAAACGACTCAATCAGTGCAGTAGCCTGAAAGCAATGCATTTTGTGACTTGCAATCCTTCGTGCATTGAACGCACCTTCGAAACGTGTGGGTAGAGCAAATCCGCGACGGATTTACCGCCGAGCAGCTGCTTATTAAAATGTGGCTTTGAAGTCGGGCATGTCGCGCCCGATAGGAGTCCCGCCAAGCAAGGTAGGAGCAATCTTAGAATTAATAAACATGCTAAATGAGGCGCCATAACCAGGGAGAAAGGGCCATTTAGATATTGCAATTTATGCCTCCCCGAGGTACGCCCTGGCAGCAGCTGACAGCTTTCACTATAATCGGTTCCTAATGGACGGCCTGGACCAAACCGCAAAGGCCTCAATAGCGCATTATATCTGCACTGGCACTGGGCGAATTATTGCTAAATTGTAAAAGGTAACACAAAGGTAGCATAAAATTGCATTATTGCAAAGTCCATCGCAAGATACTTTCTTAGATTTCGTCGGGCAACAGTTTCTGTTATTCATTAGATTGTAGCTATGCTCCATCGGCCGGAAACCGAAAACAATACCGTGAGACACTATACTATGCTGTTATAAACAACAACTGAGCTGACATGATATTAGCAGGAAATGGCAAGCACATTCGTTGTTCTCGTTGTGGAATTACAACCGTTCCATGATGTTCTAAGCTGAACACAGAGCCAGCGATCTCCGGCTGTCTTAGAATACAAATTGTCGTTTAGAATCCCGTTCGTGGAAAACAGTCTTTATGGGCAAATAAAGTATAACAACTTGTACATCTTGCTAATATGTTTCCAGGTGGAAAAAGTAACAAAGATAGCATCGTCCAGAGCATGAAGGTACGCATCGTGCCGGTGGTGGCTATTGCATGCGACGTTAGAGACCACGCCATGTCCAGTGAATGGTATCAGCACGATATCATATTTCCATTCCTTATGAGGAAGGGGAGGGATGAGCAATACAATGTAGTTTGAAGGGAAATTATTTGCGCAATTAGGAACAGCCGAACAGTTCTGCGTGGTCTTCAGATCGGTGTAGCATGCACTATCATTATAGTTTACCTTCGTGTTACACATTGGAATCGAAGGTGCAATTATGCATTGCTTGTGGTACGAAATAGCAATCGCATCTTCGAATCGTAGCCCATTTTAATGGAAAGCAAAATTGCTTTCCAGTTGCAATTCTGTTGTATATCAGCCATAACACAATGATGTATCATGACTTTTAATGCAAAATAAAACTTCAGTAAACGTTATTTATGTTCGGAGAAAAATAAATAATGCTCTCATGTTCCATGAAAAATAAAAACTGCTTGAAAATTCGATAAGTTTTCTTTACCTAGAACTATGTCCTTCAGGAAGAGTGCAAAATCAGAACGTTTTAAGAAAGAAAGTTAACGTTAAAAACTATTTTCACCGCGAACGAATCCTGATAATTTGCATACCAATCGAATCGGAAATTCTTGAAAGATTTGTGTGATATGCTATACATATATATATATATATATATATATATATATATATATATATATATATATATATATATATATATATATATATATATATACTTACATTTGTTAACACAAAGGAGGTCTTTTTAAAAAAAATTTAAATACAACTGCACTACTTCACGATCAGAACTAGAGTGTTTCTGTTATTACCGCTAAAGACCTAACTGTCCTGCCTTTTTCCCTAAAACTGCTAACCTAGCGCCTAGCGATGATCCGATTACATTCTCCGTGCTGGTGCTGTCATCGGATGCCGCCGCATTCCTGTGGTTGCAGATAGTGTCCAGGCTGGGTGCTGCTGACTCGGCTGTCTGGGTGTCATCGTGATGTTCTGCTGATGCGTGGGGGCCTACGGTTGACGGCATCGGGGTGGCTCAGTCTATAATTGATGTCGCTGGGGTGGTTCCATGTTTAACTTATATATATATATATATATATATATATATATATATATATATATATATATATATATATATATATATATATATATATATATATATATATATATATATATATATATATATATATATAACTTACGTTTTTAAATTAAAGGAGAGCGTTTTTAAAAAAGAACTACACTTGTTCACTGTAAGATTAAGACTAACTTTATTATCGCTTCCAGTTTACATGACTTATAATTTATGCCTACTCAATGAGCCGAAGGGAATTTGATACCTACATTCTCGAGTTGCGTACCGTTGCCTGTTATGCTGATTCGTGTTGTGGTGTCTACGTTGAATATGTTATTTCAGTGAAGATGGGACGTTTGGCCAAAAGTGATGATGCCGCTGTTTAGGTTGTTCGAGCTGGTGCATGGCTGGTGTTGCCGTTTGGAATTGACGGTAACTGCTCCCTCATGAAGTTCGAACCGTCCCGGTTCGATTTTAGCGGATGTTGGTTTCTCTGAATTTTCCTTCTTCTCTGGTAATGTTCTGCGGGGTTCTGGGAATGGATGCTGGCCAATTTTAAATACGTTACTAGTGCGTTTGTTGATTTTCGTTATGGCTATTACTATTCCAGAAATTATAATTATCGAAAATATTCCGATATTTGTTGAGATATGGATTGCAAATGATTCTTCTATTGAATCCATTCGTTCACGGTTGCGGATGTTTAATTCTTGTAGTTTTTCTATAGTTATATTCTCCTCGAGAGCGCCTTTTTCTATTTGTAGACCATCTAGCGATATTGCCAGTGGTGTTTGTTTGTTGTGTCTTTCTCGATTGTCAAACTTTGTGCCATTGATGATTACTGCACAGTTTGAGAAGTATATTAGAAAACTACCTGATAGTGTTCTGTTTGTCAGTTTGCAATCCGTTTGTATGAATACTTTTTGAACGTCCTTCAGCACGATATGGAAATCAGTTAGCCGCTTGACGCCTGAATTGGCATCGTGATCCACGAAGCTGCACTTTCCGGAAAATCCTCGTAGGATTTTGGAATAACATGCGTCGTTGGAAACGTCTATCAGATTGTTCTGATCGCACATGGTATTTTGTCCCACAGGTTGGCATCGCCCGTTGAGAAGATAAGTTGATTGGCTTCCTACTATTGCTGTCCTTGATGGTAGTTTTAGAGATGTTCCGTTGATTGGTAATGGTTCCAGCAGCAACTCGTTAAATATTTCCGTTTTAACAAATGGCACTGAGATAACAAAATATAATTTGCTGTTCTTAAAGACTATTTTTATACTTATAAATTCATAAGCCTGTTCTGAATTAAGCAATGTAATGTTCTGTTTTTCTAACTGATGCACTATGACTTTTAATTCCTCCGGTTCTAGGAAGTTCCTCGAAATCACATTTACGCGAGCTAATTGAATGGTTTCGAATACGGTGTCTAGGTGGTTTCGTATTTGGTCTAGGTGAAATGAAACTCTGATTACTTTGCTGAGGGCCGTGAAATTTTGGTTTACATTGTTGGGATCTAATATAGCTTGTCTATTTGAAATAATTTGTTTTACCAACTTACTTTGTTGGTCATTAATGGATTGGATTATTTTATTTATTCTATTTTGTAGTTTTTCATTGATTGTTGCTTGTAAATTGTTTTCATTAATTAACTGTCGATTTCCTGCCTTGAGATGTTCAATCTCCGTGTTAATTCTGTCTAAATCTTCTTGGTCTAGGTTTCCTGTAATTAATTTTATTGTAGACCCTAAAAAATTGAAGGCTCCTCTTCTGTGTCTCTCCTTAGGGGAAAGGATTCTGTATAAGTTTGTAATTTCATGCATTTTACTACGCAACATTCTTGTGATTTCTCTGATGTTAGGAAAGGTTTCTAATCCGGTGATTATGGTGTTGAGTTGGTTAAGTATAGGTTGGTATAGGTCGAGGTCTACTTCGTGATAAACGTGAATATGTCCGTTTTTGATGAATGTTGATTCCATTCGTATGGTCAATAGTCCGGGGTTTGTTGAAATGTCTTGAATTTGAATGATTTGTCCAAAATAAAGTTGCATTTGCAGAACAAGAAGGATCAACAGACAAAGTGCCATCTGAAAGAAAAAATATTATTAGTTATTATTTATTCTTTTTATATTATTTTTGTGTAATCTACGATTCGAGTCGTCAATAAAGCTTTTCAATCTGTCTTCGACAACTTGAACCGTTGAATATCGTTTTCTCGTTTTATTCCGAATTCCCTGCACTTTATGTAACACTTGCTGATCTGGGACCAATTTTGGTTCGTCTTCCAGATGCCGGTTGTGTTGTTTATGTGTGTTCCTTTGTGTTTTGGTCAGTGTTAATACGACTTCGTCATATAATTTATCTCTTTTTGCCAATATTTCTTCGGCGTCCAGAGGTCTTTCATCTTGGTCCTTGATACCTAAAAAGATTTCTCGGGGTTTCATGTTAGTTGCAGAATGTATGGTTTCATTATATAAAGTGCAAGAAATTCTGTATAATTCTTTGTTGGATAGTGATTCATACTTATGCCTATTACAACGATAAATCTCGGCGAGTGTACTGTGGAATCTTTCCACTATTCCGTTGGTCTCGCTATGATTTGTCGGTGTAAAATATATTTGTATGCCTAGGTCATCGAGGAGTCCTCGAACCTCAATAGATCTCATGGATGGCTCGTTATCGCATACAATAAGTTGAGGTTTCCCATGAGTGCTAAAGAACTTCAGAAGGGCTCTTCTTATATCTTGTATTGTTCTGGACTTGATACTTACTAAAACTCCGAACCTAGAGAATTTATCTACAATGGATAAGAACATATCCGGTTGAGATATGAATATGTCCACATGGATAATCTCTAGTGGCCGTTTTGGGATGGGGGTCTGTCCTAGTTTGATTTTGTAAGGTGCTCTATCGTATTTGGCTTTATTGCATTGATCGCATAATCTTATGTACGTTCTGATTTTTCTTTTCATGCTAGGGAAATAGTATGTTCGAGAGATTTGCTGAAGATTTTCCTGAATACCTCTGTGGGCGAAATCGTGTTGTCCTCGTATGATTTCGTTCTGGCGTTCTTCGGTAGTGACGTCTTCTAAGGTGATTTGGGATATTCTCATTCTAAAAGTTTTATTTCGGCTAAAATAGTTTTTGTAGACTATTTGAAGAGAAGGTAGGACGGTCTCTGGACAATTGATGCAATTTAATTTTTTTGGATTTGTGTAATCACGTAGTATTCTTAGAAGGGTCGGAACTCCGAAATGTAATTTTGTTATCGTTTTTCTGAACACGCGTGGAAAAATCTCTTCGACTTCTTCACTGTCTGTCTGTCCAATTTTTAAAACTATTTGATTTGAAAATGCATTCAGTGGTTTTAGTGTCATAGGTATGAATTCCGAGTCATCCGTGTCTGCCGAATGAACGGTTGCGTCGTCGGTATCGTTTTCGTCTTCGTTATTATCTGTGTCTTCGTTGAGATTGATCTCTAGGGGAATCCGAGATAGGGAGTCGGCAACAGTGTTTTGTTTGCCTGGTCGGTATTTAATGTCATAGTCGTATTCTTCAAGATCTAATCTCCAGCGGATCAATTTACTGTTGGGGGTTTTCAAATTTAAACCGTAAGTCAAGGGCTGGTGGTCAGTGTATAGTGTGAATTTGCGGCCAAATAAATATGGTCGAAAGTATTTACAGCCCCACCAAATGGCTAGTAATTCCTTTTCGATCGTTGAAAGATTTTCTTCGGATTTGGTTAGAGTTCTCGAGGCGAACGCTACTGGTTTGTCTCGACCTATTATGCCTTGGGATAATACGGCTCCAATCGCGTGGTTAGAGGCGTCTGTGGTTAAGATGAAGTCTCGTGTAAAGTCGGGGTATTGCAGTATGTCGCTACTTGTTAATATATTTTTACATTTGTGAAAAGCTTCAATAAATTCCTCTGAATGATGGACTTCCTCACCTTTCCTCAAACAGTTTGTTAGGGGCTTTGCGATTTTCGCAAAGTCTCTAATGAACTTCCTATAATATCCTAACACGCCGAGGAACCCACGGAGTTGTTTCTCATTCTTAGGTAAAGGCCACTCTTTTATTGTTTGTATTTTATTGGGATTAGGCTTAACGCCCTCTGGAGTCACAATATGACCCAGGAAAGCAACTTCTTTTTTCAAGAATTCGCTTTTGTCCAACTGAAGTTTCATGTTAAATCTTTTAAGTCTATCGAAAATTTTACAAAGGCTTTCAATGTGCTCTTGAAGACTGGTGGAGAAAATTATAATGTCATCCATATACACAAGGCATATGGTGCCAATATAATCTCTAAGGACATTATCCATCACGCGTTGAAACGTGGATGGAGCATTCCGAAGACCAAATGGCATCCTAAGGAATTCATAGTGCCCATGCTCCACGCTGAAGGCGGTTTTTGGTATGTCCCGATCTTGAATTTCAATTTGGTGAAACCCACTAGCTAAGTCCAATGTAGAGAAATAGTGACAACGTCCCAGTTTGTCCAATATTTCATTTATATTGGGTATAGGGTACTTGTCTTCGATAGTCTTTTGGTTCAATTTTCTATAGTCTATCACTAGACGCCATTTTCGCTTCCCTGATGCGTCCTCTTTCTTGGGGACAATCCACACCGGGGAAGACCAAGGGCTGCTCGAGTGACGAATAATACCCTGATCGAGCATTTTGCTTATTTGCTGTTGCACTTCAGCTTTATGGCAATAAGGGTATCTATAGGATTTCGAGTGTACCGGTATTTCATCTTGGTGTTAATTTCGTGTTTAATAGCACTTGTGAAGGTCAAGTTTAGTCCTTCTTGATGAAATATATCGCTGTATTTCTTTATTATTTTGAACAGATTTTGGCGTTCTTCTGAGTTTAGGTGGTCTGAGCGGATTTGTTTCAGCAGTTCTTGAGGGTTATTATTCATTGAATCAGGAGGTGAGACTTCATCAAAATTGTTTAATTCGGAAAAAATAGGTCTGTTTGAATTAACTTTCACCGGACAATGGCTAGTATTTCTAATCATGACAGTAGCTTTATTATCGGTTGATCGATAGAGTCCTGGAAGGATATTCACGTCGTTTGTTAAGGAGTAAAGTTCTGGAATATAGAAGTCACCGTTCTGTATGTCTATTGGAAGTTTTATAGGAACCTCTTCATTTGCATTCAAGTTGATGTCGTAGGAATTAGGATATTTCCTACTCATCTGGATGGTATAGTCTGGAAATTTAAGTGTGTTAGAAGAAGTGATTATGTCGGCTTCAAGTTCAGTCAATGTTTGATAGCCAATAAGTCCGTCAAAGTAGGGATGAAATTTGAACAAAAAGAATGTGATGGGAGGTTTTCCATCGAAGGGAGAAAATTCAACGGATTCGCTAATGGAATGGGTGCCGTTGATATTTCTGACGAAAGAATGATTTAGTTTGGAAATTTTTAGATTTGCAATTTTCGCAGGATTGATGTAATTTTTGTTAGCGCCACTGTCTATCAAAAATTTCATCTCTCCTATTTTCGTGTTTAATTTTACATATGGGATAAAATTTGTTATCTCCCGTTTGAACTGTCTGAATCCGGTTGAAAATTTAAATCATCTACATTTCCTTCTGTGTTCTCAGATGTCTCATTGGTTTCGATGTTTCCTCCGAAAATGTTTGGATCATTTTCTGAATAGATGTTGTTATGGGGGTCATAGTCTGGGTAATTTCCCTCAACCTTCGCTAAGGCATAATTGTCATTTTCAGCATGTCCATAATCGGGCAAATATGTTTCTTCACAATGTTCGAAATGATAGTTGGGACTTGGGTGAAAAGGATTTAAATTCTGGCGTGGTTTAAAATGGTTATTATTGTTTCTATTCATGTAATTTACGTTCCTACTTCGGATCGAGTGATCCACCTCCATAGGGACTGGTTTGGGAAAATTATTTTGATGGTTTTGTCCAAACTGATTGCGGGGAAAATTAGGATTTGGTTGCTGGGTGAAATTATTTCTGAAAATTGGGGGTCTCTGAATTGGGTTTGGAGAGAAATTAGGTTGCCGATTGATTGGTTTGGGGTTCGGTGGAAAACGGGGTACGTTCACAGGACCATTGTATGGTGCTGAAAATTTAAAAGGATTCACTGGCCGGGTAGGTATGTTTGGAGGAATAGGAGCTCTTGGATGATTAAATGGTTTCGGTGGTAGCATTGGTTTATATGATTTTACATAATTATAGTTTTGCTCCTCCATACAAAGTCGGAGAGCGTCTTTCATTGTAGTGGGGCATTGGGCTCTAATGATTGGTCCTAGCGGCTCTCTTAAGCCAGCGAGGAAAACTTTTAGCCCTATGTCCTGGAAAAATTTTTTCTTTGCTTGTTTCACGGCTGCATTTTGTTCTGTTATGCTCAGATTATTTGTGAGCAGTGAAACGATGTGCGATACCTTGGAGTAAAATTCTTCCACGTTTCCGATTTGGTTCAATTTGAAGAGGTCTCTGGTGAGGGAGACCTCGTCACGCCTGTCGCTGTAATGTGTGATTAGGGTTTGTTTTATCTCGGCCCACGTTAGGTTGGTGCCGTATAGTTCGAGTACGTTGTCAGCGTCCCCAATTACTTTTGTGCGGATCGCTTGAATCCACACTCTATAGACGTTAGTATTCTGTGCCTCATTCAGCAGAGGGATTATATTATCAATCCCCTTTAAAAATGAGTTTAATTTTAACGGGTTTCCGTCGAAACACGGAAGATCCCGAATAATTTGGGGCGTCTGTAACGATTTTAGTATCGATTCCGTTCTTTGCTCCGGCACTTGAATCACCTGCACGGGGTTCGCTTGCCTGTTGGCAGCCAGTTGGGCGGCAAGTGATTGAGCATTTCGCTCACCTTGCGCTGCTTGGATTTGTAATTGAGCGATCTGCTCATCCTTCTCGGCCAGACGGCTGGCCAGTTGTTCCAAACTCGCTTGGAGAAGTTCGAGCTGGTTCTCTGCCATGTCTCGGCCTCGATTGAAATTCCTAAATCGCTTAATTTTGGAAATTAAAATTTCCTTGTTTAAAAAAGTATTTTACTTGGTACCGGTTATAAAAATTCACCTTTTTATTCGTTATTAAATCACTAAATATTAAATCACTACACCTAGTCTCTAGGAAATTAAAATATCTTTTTATAAAGTATTTCACTTGGTACCGGTTATAAAAATTCACCTTTTTATTCGTTATTAAATCACTTAATATTAAATCACTATACCTAGTCTCTTTTTGCTTACCTTAATTTTTGCGATATTCCTTCGCTGGTTCTGATCGCTTGGTTTTGTTAGTTGTCCTTGGGGTGCCACTACAATCGATAAGCCGTCGATTCGGTCACACACGCGAACTTCTAACTAAAACCGCAATCCGCACGACTGCGCCACTTACGTTTTTAAATTAAAGGAGAGCGTTTTTAAAAAAGAACTACACTTGTTCACTGTAAGATTAAGACTAACTTTATTATCGCTTCCAGTTTACATGACTTATAATTTATGCCTACTCAATGAGCCGAAGGGAATTTGATACCTACATTCTCGAGTTGCGTACCGTTGCCTGTTATGCTGATTCGTGTTGTGGTGTCTACGTTGAATATGTTATTTCAGTGAAGATGGGACGTTTGGCCAAAAGTGATGATGCCGCTGTTTAGGTTGTTCGAGCTGGTGCATGGCTGGTGTTGCCGTTTGGAATTGACGGTAACTTATATATATATATATTACATACTATGTTATATTATCTATATATATAAAAATGGAGTGATGTCTGTCTGTCTGTCTGATTCTTATAGACTCGGAAACTACTGAACCGATCGACATGAAAATTGGTATGTAGGGGTTTTTGGGGCCGGGGAAGGTTTTCGTGATATTTTGAGACCCCTCCCCCCTCTCTAAGGGGGGGCTGCCATACAAATGAAACACAAATTTCTGCATTACTCGGAAATTAACCAAGCAAACGAAACCAAAGTTGGCATGTGAAAGTTTTAGGGTGCAATAAATGTTTCTATGATGGTTAGACAGTCCTTCCCCCACTAAAAGTGGGGGCTGCCATACAAATAAAAAACAAATTTCTGCATTACTCGAGAATTAATCAAGCAAATGAAACCAAATTTGGCATGTGGAGGTTTTAGGATGCTATAAATGTTTCTATGGTGATAAGATACTCCTTCCCCCTCTCTTAGAGGGGGCTGCCGTACAAATGAAACACAAATTTTTTGCATTACCCGAGAATTAATCAAGCAAATTAAACCAAATTAGGCATATGGAAACTTTAGGGTGCAATGAATGTTTCTATGGTGGTTAGATACCCCTCCCCCCTCTCTTAGGGGTGGCTGCCATACAATTAAAACACAAATTTCTGCATTACTCGAGAATTAATCAAGTAAATGGGCGGGACGAAGTTTGCCGGGTTAGCTAGTATACAATAAAGATTAAAACTACTTACATTACTAATTTGTGAACAAAAATAAATGTAAGCCTACAATTTTGTCTATCCTAAGTCTCTCTCATAAGACATAAGCCGAGATATCACGCGAATGAAATTACGACCTACATTCAATCCCTTAAACCCATGCTAAGGTAATCTTGAATAATTTTTCGACCAAAACACTCAATAGATGTCTTATTCTTGTCAGGAAATAAGATGAGCGTTTATCAACTTTCATTGAACAAATTGCCTCTATTGAGCTGAGACTGTCTGAAAAAATAAAATAGTGGTCGATGGGCAATGTTTCAATGATCCCTAATGCGTAATATATCGCACCCAGTTCAGCGACATACACGGAACAAGGATCTTTGAGTTTGAAAGAGGCACTGGAATTTTCATTGAAGATGCCGAAGCCAGTGGACCCGTTTATGAATGAACCGTCAGTAAAGAACATTTTATCAGATCTAACTTTCCCATATTCTGCCGAAAATATCAGCGGAATAGAATCGGAGCGTAGATGATCTGGGATTCCATGGATTTTTTGTCGCATGGACAGATAAAAAATGACAGAGGAATTGCAAAAGTATGGGAAGCAAACTTGGTTGGAGATGCCTGGTGAAGGGTGCACGTCGTGGGTAAGGTACTCATGGTATAAAGACATAAAACTTTACTGAGGAATCAGTTGGAGTAGATTTTCGAAGTTATCAATCACCAATGGATTCATGATCTTGCAACGGATGAGAAATCTGTAGGTTAGTTCTGTGAACCGAAGAGTAAGCGGGGGTACTCCTGCCAAAACTTCGAGACTCATCGTATGTGTCGAATGCAAACACCCCATTGCTATACGCAGGCAACGATATTGTATTCTCTCCAGCTTGAGAATATGAATCCTGGCAGCTGATCGGAAGCAAAAACTGCCATATTCTAACACTGATAATATCGTTGTTTTGTATAACTGAATGAGGTCTCCTGGATGGGCACCCCACCATGTTCCGGTTATTGTTTGGAGAACATTGATTCTTTGCTGGCATTTCTGTTTCAAATACGCAATGTGTATTCCCCAGGTACATTTAGAGTCAAAATATACTCCAAGGTATTTGAAAAACATCGAGTGCTTGATCGTTTTGCCGGATAGGTGAAGCTGGAATTGGGCGGGTTCGTGCTTCCTAGAAAAAACGACCATTTCGGTTTTCTCCGTAGAGAATTCGATACCCAGCTTGAGAGCCCACGTGAACAGGTTGTTCAGGGTATCAGGGCAAGGATTTTTGCAGAACGGCGGGATTAGTACCCGTGATGGAAATAACTCCATCGTCTGCAAGTTGTCTCAGCGTGCAGTCTCTAGTTAGACAATCATCTATATCATTGACGTAAAAACTGTGCAAGAGGGGGCTTAGGCAGGAGCCTTGTGGTAGGCCCATAAAACTGTATCGAGAAGATTTCAAGCTGCCATGATTGAAAAACATGTGCTTTTCTGAGAGTAAATTGTACAGGAAATTATTCAGAATTGGCGAAAGTCCACGATTATGAAGTTTCTCTGAGAGAATTTCCATGGAAACTGAATCAAATGCCCCTTTGATATCGAGAAAAACGGAAGCCATTTGTTCTTTACGAGCAAATGCGATTTGGATTTCAGAAGATAGCAGCGCGAGACAATCGTTCGTCCCTTTACCTCGGCGGAAGCCAAACTGCGTATTTGACAGAAAATTGTTCGCTTCAACCCACTTGTCCAAACGAAGTAGAATCATTTTCTCTAACAATTTACGAATTACGAATACAGGATAACATTGCAATCGGCCTATACGAGTTGTGATCGCAAGCCGGCATGTTGGGTTTTCGTATGGCTATCACTCTCACTTGTCTCCAGTCATGCGGGACAATATTCAGCTCCAGAAACATGTTGAAAAAGTTCAGCAAACACTGTTTCGCCAAGTCGGGAAGATTCTTCAACAAGTTGAATTTAATCTTGTCCGACCCCGGAGCTGAATTGTTACATGAGAGGAGGGCAATTGAGAATTCTACCATCGAAAAATTCTCATAATCGCTTTGAAGTGGAATGTCGCGTACGACGTTTTGTGCAGGAACGGAATCGGGACAAACCTTTCTTGCAAATTTGAAAATCCAACGGTCAGAGTATTCCTCACTTTCATTTGTATGGTTCCAGCCACGCATTCTCCTAGCCGTATTCCAAAGAGTGCTCATAGCTGTCTCCCTTGACAAACCATTGACGAACTTCCGCCAATATCCACGCTTTTTTGCTTTAATCAGACCTTTTAGTTTGGCTTCTAGAGCTTGGTACTTTCGAAACCATTCCACTAATCCAGTTTTCCTGAATTTTTTGAAAGCGGATGATTTTTCAAGGTAGACCTTTGAACACTCCTTGTCCCACCAAAGTGATGGTGGACGACGTCGGAAAGTGGTAGCAGGAACACGTTTCTTTTGAGCTGGAAGTGCGCTTTCGTAAATCAAACTCGATATAAAGTTATACTCTTCGAGTGGAGGAAGTTCATGCATTGAAACAAGTGTTTCAGATATTGTTTCTGCAAATTTTCTCCAGTCAATATTTTTCGTGAGGTCATACGCAATATCGACTGACTCACGAGAACCTGATTCATTGGCGATCGATAAAATTATTGGCAGGTGATCACTACCGTGGGGATCTTGGATTACCTTCCACGTGCAATCCAGGGATAACGAAGAAGAGCAAAGTGATATGTCTAGCATACTTGCCCGTGCAGGAGGGTTGGCTATCCTAGTTGCTTCCCCTGTATTTAAAACTGTCATGTTGAAGTTGTCGCACAGATCATAAATCAACGTGGCACGGCTGTCATCGTAGTGTGACCCCCATGCTGTTCCATGGGAGTTGAGGTCACCACATTATCCAGCAATTATCCAGAACCAAACTGTACTTTAATAATCTTCCTGTTATTCCATCTAAAATTTCTTAAATGTCTCAAAAAGTCATATAAACTTCCATTTTTGTAATGCTTAATATTATAACTAATAGCTTCCAAAGCCAAAAATAATATAGCTTTTCTTGTGTGGTCATTCTCTGATATTGTATCTGTACAAATTTGTTCGGGCGTTTCGTATAACATTTGGTATCTTATCCTAACAATGCTCTTTATCCAATCCCAGACTTTTTTGGGACCATTACCGCTCTTAATCCTGTGTATATTATTATCGGGAGCACCACAGGTTTCACAACTGTAGCTATTTGTATTACGTATATTGCGATTATACGTTTTTATTTGATTCGGCACTATATCATTGAAAATTTCGAAAGATGTTGATTTTGCAGCAGATTGGAGAAATGAAATCGAGGAAACATTCAATTGGAAGCAACGATCGTCCTTTCACATGTGAAACTGAAACTGACATATAGCCCATTCAAATGATAATGAATTCGAGTAGTTTCAATTTTCAAGAGAAAGCGATTGCCTTTTGTTTAAACTCAAAGGATATGAGAGCAGAAAAGAACAAAATTGAAGAATCGATGTTTCAGTTAGAGTAGAGAATTAGGATTGGGCGATCTCGGATCGATTTTCAGATGATCGATCTTTTCCATTCCGATTTCCGATTTTTTGGATCGATCTTTTTTACTCAAGAAAATCGAGAAAATCGATTTTTTGCTATCGAATTTTTCGATCTTAGATTTTGATCTTTTTGTAGATTGTTTTTCAGTATACTTCGATTTCAGTCTCACCAAAGACCACCTAACAACCTTTTTTGACGTAGGACTACGTCTAACCGTTCAATATAGGGGCCCATTCCAATATTTCAGTGTGAAAAAGTGTTCAGTTTTTGAACTCTAATACCTCCTCAATTGATGAATGGATGTTGGTTCCAAATACACACATTGATAGGAAATATCCTCAGCAATTGTTTATATTCTACACGTTATGGATTCTCAGCTCATATAAAGTTCAAATTGATGAAAATTTGGAAGAAAGAATTCCCTTCTTTCCCATACATTTTGTCTGCGCTCCCGCAGCGATCAGCTATTCATTACAAGCAACCACGGATACGGTCGAAACGTATGGACAAGGTGAAAGTGGGGGACGAAAAAGAGATTATTAATAAATATAGGTGGTCGCTACAACATTAACTATATGGCTATATGAAGTGAGCGATGGTGGTGCTTGGCCATAGTGATCCCCGATTTTTGAAATTAATCGTTCATCAACTAATCGAATACTTTTCAGCTGTTTGTTATTCGATACGATTAATCGCCCCAAATAATCGATTAATCGATTGATCGTTACAGTCAGAGAAATAATTAGTTAGACTAATATTTCTCATTTGCTAAAAAGCCATCTGGAATCAAAAAAGTGTTCATTCCGCCTGAAAATCAATTATTATCTTTTACGGTAGAGACAGGAGTTTCTATGCGATGTGGAGCAGGAGAGCCTATCGAAGTGTGTTAAAAGCGTTGGAAGCGTCGCGCCGAGTGAAGGAGAGGCTAATCGCGCCCGGTTTGATTGCTTTGCTGGATTGAATGCTGGAGTTTTTAAACGGTTTTATTTGGAACACACCCTTATCTCTGCAGTCATTATGAAACTGCGTATTTCATGATCTTGAAAATCCTAGATGGCGACCGCTACAAAATGGCGGATTACATAAATATTTTCTCAAAGCCCCATCAATATGGGTATTAAATGGAGGAATTGACTAGTAGAACACAGTTATTCATGAGGAATGCAAAACCAAATTATATCACGATACCAGACGGCAAATTCCTATTACGACATGCTTGCCATCAAGTGTGTGTTCGTTGCCGGCTGAACAATAACTCCTACAACATTTGTACCGCTTTTGAGTGTTTAGATGCAAATACGAAACAATCAAAATTTGTCGTGTGCTGAGGCTTTATTCTATCCTTTCATTTTTTTCTTTAATTTTATGCATGAAAAGTTAGTAATTCTGGGATCTGTGCTCCATGATATTCGAATAATGGACACCCCTTAGTGTAGTCCTACGTCTCTCCGGTTATGTGCCCGACATTACCCACCCGTCTTTTGACGTAGGATTACGTCTTTCGGGAATATATTGGGGTACAAATTGAAAATCGAGAATCGAGCACATCGTAAAAATTGTAAAATAAATAAAATCAAACACTTATTGCTCAGTTATTTCATGATGGATTGATTAAATTTTTGCGTCAATCGATTTCGGTATTCCATAACAATTTTTTACACTGAAGAAAATAATATATATTATGAAACTAACTATCGAACAATTGAAAAATCTCAACCCCTATTCTAACGGAAATACCCACTTTTGATTGGTCGGAATTGATGACACATGCGGCGAGTCCCTAGCAGAGACATCAAAACCAAGCTGCCTGCAAATATATGCAATTCGGGGGCAAGTAAGGTGAGTAATACGATTAATACTAGCAAATACAATTTAAATTTGGAACTTCAATGTTGGTTGCTTCGTGAAATTTCATGTCAATTACCGATCGTGTATCGTGAAAAATTTAGCACAAGTGTAAGTGTAAAATTGTATATGATAGCAGTTGTGTTAAAAATGATTTGATATTGAAACGATTTATTTCAATTTTCATAAATAAAAACCAAGGTGTGTTCCCGCTCGAGAACGGGTCGTTTGGTTTAAGCTGTCTATTGTGTTCATATTGTGTTCATTTTCACCCAAGGAATGTTCATGCAGCGAGAAAAAATCAAAAAAGTGAAGAAATATTCGAAAAGTGATTTCCCATATGCTCTACATATAGTATTAGGTGTTGTTAGTCCAATTAAAATTCGTATGGGGTTGAATAAACATTCAGAAAATAAAAGTTATAAAAAAAATTACCTTTTCCATTTCAAATATGTTTTCTATATATTAAAGTAACATATTTTTACTGATGAGAAAAATTGATAATTGTGTTCGGTATTGATAATTATATTATTGATTAATTATTTAATTGGTGAGGTTTTTTTCTTTATTTCGTCCATACATAACACAGGAAGCATCTCGTCTAGGATCGTCTAGGATCACAGAGGGCGGTTTTCATTATGGCTCGTTCCACTTCAGTATCTTTTATCTGATACGCACCATCCAACGACTGTTTACCATCCTTATGTCATCACCACTCGGTAAACACTGGTGGAATGAAGAAAAAATACCCAACATCAAAACAAAACAGTCATTTTCAGGGTCACCAAATCATTGTCAAAGAGTTTAACGATGTAATTCTTCAAACATATCCAAAATCAACAAATAGCCTAACGGAATCCTTCGTCAACTATGCGGTCGTGTCTCGGACACAACCCTCCTGTGACTTTTTATTCAACATTTGTAACGCATCTTCTAGGATTTACTTCCGTACAAATGCTGACTGATACAGAACTAGCGGCAGTTCTTGAGGGGATGAACTGTAATCAGTGATTCATAGGATCACTAAACTAGATGTTGACATCAATTTCCGGCAAAATGTTGTTTTTTTAGATCTGGCCCCAATGTCAAGAATCGGCTTCGACTAAATGACAGACGTATGGCACGATTGGCTTTTATAGGATGGTTGTCAGCTGAGTTGTGGGCAGATACTATTTGTTGTCAAACAATTGAAAAATGTCAAGCATAATCTACACGAAAGTTCCGCGTTCTGATTCATCAATTGATACAAGCATTCTGTGCTCTCCCAGTTGCTCATTCAATACGAATACGAGACTGTGCAATGAATTATGTGTTTGGTTTGATTTTCCGCTGCGGTAAATCTCACGTTTATATTGGACCAATTCGCTCTCCCCCAGTTCTCATCTCATTCCCATTCGACGGGCTTGATTCTCGAATACACTTCACGGTGGAAACGAAATAAACGGCACACAATTGAACTACGTTTTACGAGTTAGTGAAGTGTCGAAGATAATAATGAGTTTTCAGGCAGAATGAGCACATTTGTAATAAAAAATCATTATGAAAATTAACTTTTTCGTATCAAACTGGCATTCAATGTGAGTGGAAAACATTGTTTTCTTCATGTGATATTAGGCTGTCAAAAAAGTCCTGCGGTATTTCCGCGAGGTGTCGTTGTAAGCGCGTAATTCTAGTTGTATTCATTGTATCGAGTCATACTATAGCTTGTTGGAAAGGTATTTTTGCGCGCTATAATATAGTCCTTGACAGTGTTTTGTTTGGTTAAGTCGTTCGTGAGTTATAGTGTCGCAAATATGGAGCAAAATAAAGAGAAAATCCGACATATTTTACAGTACTACTATGACAAAGGCAAAAATGCATCTCAAGCTGCCAATAAAATTTGTGCAGTTTATGGACCCGATACAGTTTCCATTTCCACCGCACAACGATGGTTTCAACGTTTTCGTTCTGGTGTAGAGGTCGTCGAAGATGCGCCACGCTCCGGAAGGCCTGTCGTCGAAAATTGCGACAAAATCGCTGAATTAGCCGAGATAGACCGGCAAAAAAACATCTTTGACCGTATCGACGCATGTGAATCGCTGTCGAATCGCAACTAAATCGACCCGTTTCTGAAGCGGATGGTGACTGGCGATGAAAAGTGGGTCACTTACGACAACGTGAAGCGCAAACGGTCGTGGTCGAAGCCCACTGAAGCGGCTCAGACGGTGGCCAAGCCCTCATTAACGGCCAGGAAGGTTCAGCTGTGTGTTTGGTGGGATTGTCAAGGAATAATCTATTATGAGCTGCTTCCCTATGGCCAAACGCTCAATTCGGACCTGTACTGCCAACAACTGGACCGCTTGAAGGTAGCACTCATGAAGAAGAGGCCATCTTTGATAAACAGAGGCCGCATTGTCTTCCATCAGGACAACGCCAGGCCACACACTTCTTTGGTGACGCGCCAGAAGCTCCTGGAGCTCGGATGGGAGGTTCTTTTGCATCCGCTGTATAGTCCGGACCTTGCACCAAGTGACTACCACCTGTTTTTGTCCATGGCGAACGAGCTAGGTAGTCAGAAGTTAGCCACAAAAGAGGCTTGTGAAAATTGGCTATCCGAGTTTTTTTGTCAATAAGGAAGCAAGCTTCTATAACAGGGGTTGGCATCTCGTTGGGAACAAGTCATCGAACAAAACGGCGCATATTTGACTTAAAACAGATGATTGTAACTAATTTTATGAACAAATGAAAATTCATAAAAAATACCGCGGGACTTTTTTGACAGCCTAATATAATAATCTCATACAACAATTTCATCTGAAGATAATTTGATATTATAATGATAAGTTTAGTGGGAAACTAATACTAATCTCGTATCTAGATGTCGACACCGTACCGTTGTCATCGCGGATACGTTTCATTCCGTTTCCACCGTGAAGTGTATTCGAAGTGTATTCGAGAATCAGGCCCGACATCTTTTATCGTGCATCATCCAACGACTAATCATCATCCTTTTGCCATCATCGCACGATTGTACCACTGGTGGAGTAAACAAAAAATACTCAACAAATTACACTAAACGCTCCTTTTCAGGGCCATCAAATTATTATCCAAGAGCTAAATATTGGAATTTTTCAAACATATCCAGAATCTATTACATTGATTCCGCTATTGAAATAACATTGACTTAAAGCGCTGCTTTGATGGAAACGTCGTGACGAATCCGGTAAACATTCAATTGATCGAAACACCGATAACAATCGTTCGCAAAACGTTTATGAAGTTGTCCTCGGCCAAGTCCGACGGTGGAATTAGTACTCGAAGGGGCTCGTTTTTATGTATCGAAGTACCCAGATTCCTTATTATTGAAGTAAAGTCGTCGCATACTTCCGCAGCAGACGAGCACGGATCATTGCTTGGCTGTCCAATATGTCTCAATGTTCATTAAAGAACGTTAATTGAATAGATTTTCATGAATGTCACTTACCTGTCCTGGATCTGGGTTAATTCGTCCGTGTTCTGTGAAGAAATCAAGATCAAAAAGTCATGCCATTCAACTCAATTATCAGCTTGACAGTTAGGTTGATAATGTTATGTTTATATTTTCTTTGTAAGTGCCAGTGACAATTGTCAAAGTTACCGATATGTATAACATCTAACATTCCTTCTACATACAGTTGGTAATATTTACAGAAAATATGTACATTCGACTGATGTTTACATTACCAAAGATTTATTTCCTTTTTTTTAGTCCATTTTCTGGGTGTATGCATGTATCGATGTTTGAGTTCAACGTGGTTTGACATATACTACAGGTGAGCTAGATTTTTTTTTGTATCGTAAAATTACTCATACGTATAAAATAGCGTGCAGTGTGTGTGCGCTATTTTACACGCTATTTACTAATACTAACGCGAGGACCCTTTTAGCATTCCTGATAACTTTCTAAGTTCGTTGGTTCGAGTTAACGGTGAGTAGACAATGAATCGTCCATTAATGATGTAACTGCTGCGTAATGGATGACGAGATATATGTGAAGGGGGACTTCAACCTAATTCCAGGAAACATATATGTGACTGCCAAGGATAAGCTGGACGTTCCCGAGAACCTCCGGGCACAGAAGATGCCGAAGTTCGCCAGGAAGTTCTTTAATTTGGCGAGCGATTTGTACTTGCGGAAAGCGAAGTAAACCTTTAGTTATCGCATTGAATGGACAGGGGTATTTGGAAGAGTGTCTCCAAAAGCAGCATCTCCCTCTGGAGGCTCACGACGATGCTACGATCTTCTGGCCGAATTTGGCCACTCCACCAAGGACGTTCTATAGTGGTATAAGACGAATGATGCTGACAGATCTGAACCCCTCAAACACTACGGAACTGCGCCCAATCGAAAAATACTTAAACGTTATGGGCTCTATTCCAGAAAACGAGACGAGCAATTCGTCTCGTCTCGCATTCATTCACTGTCGAGACGAGCAAAATATCCTATTCCAGTACACGAGTTTCATTGAAATGTTTTATTAGGTAGAGTGGTAGAGCTATTACATTTTTGACGGATACCAATATCAACATTTATATTTGGTTGTGACCAGGGTATATGTATATGTGTATAGGTATGTGTATATAAATGTGCACCAGCTTCATCTACACTTTAATATGAAGGGAAATGCGGTTTGTAGAGGAGGGGTTGTTTTGTTGTTGTCTGAATCCAGGTGTCCAGACCAAAAAATATGGCGTTTCATTCAAAATATATTTTATCAGATGGTTATATGGAGTATTTCTGAGTCGTGGCAGATCTCACTTATGTTCTCAATAGAAACATCTAAATATTGGATGCTGTTCCCAATCAGATCAAAGCGTTTCGGGCGATTCACGTTTCTAAATTTTCGAGTTCAATCGCTTATCTTCAATCAGTAAAAGAAAAATCACACACTTTCATTGTTAACGACTCCAATAATAGCGCTATAATTTTTCAAGTGTGTAAATCTACACGATGAAATTACTACCAATCACCACAAACTGCTTTATTTCACTCATGTCATTAATTTTCTTTCGTCGTTCCGAGCCTTGATCTCGACATTTCGCAATTGAAGTCGGGACATTTTGATCGCATTAGTTTATCTTCAAATTTCATCATTATCCGCTCCGTACAATCAATCATCGGTTCATAGTATACAAATGATAAAATTTTACCTTATTTGCGTTGCGAAAAATATTGTACCGACCTGGCGCAGCGAGAGGGAACCAAGATTAGGCTGCTGCCGCTTTTCTCCCCGACCCCCCACCAAACGGAAGCCAAAGAAAGTTGCACAACCGCACAATCTGCTGCTGATTGACAGCCCCAGCAGCAGCAGCCACGAAAAGTGCTGTGGAGATTCATTTTCCCTCTAATAACTCTTGGCTGAATCGCCATAGACTTTGGGAGAGACTGGTGATGCAATCTCTTGAGGTCTTAATTTTTAATCGATCGAAACCGTGATTTATCGCTTATTGCGATCAGCCACAGCACACACACACACACATACAGAGTTCATGATGATGGGAACTCAATCGAAACCGTTTTCTTTTCGATTGCTTCCCAGACACACCTGGACTGGGTCGGAGGGATGGTGGTGGAAATTTGTTAGAAACTGGATCAGTTCTTTTTCTACATTGAGTAATCTAATGATCAAAGATGTTAGATAACACTTTTCTTAATATAATTGATTTTGATATATATTTTGTGAAATAAACCAGGTATACTGGCTAATAATCTGTTTTATCACAATATCATTGGGCCTAATCAGATTGTTCGAAATTCATGCCGAACGTCATTTGGTCTTTCGCTCACTTGAAAATACGAAAACCTCAAATGATAATGGTTGTTAATGTCGCCGTACGCATACCGGAGCATTTATATAACACCGGAGAACTGGGTTCATTTTTGGAGCACGAAGACATGGTCTTTTTTGTAAGTCAATTTACACACAGGTTGCGACATGTTCTTCAATGGGAGAAAAACACCAACAATCCCAAAGGATTCGTTTCATATTTACATTTAGTCGCAGCACAACACAGTGGCAGCCCGACCACAGAATGTGAAATTGAGAATCTGCATCAGTCAGGTTGAGTGGGTTGTGCATAGCCCAGGAAATTAATACTTTCATACAATGTTTTATCTGCGGTTTGCGGAACTCGACCGAATATGAGTAAAAGTTTTGTTTCGAGGCTTCTCGTCGCTGGATGCCCTTATTAATAAAGTGACTGGTAGGAAGTGAAATTGAGTGGTATGACACGGTTAGTTGGCCTCACAGTTTATCTTATTACGGTTAAAATGGCAGCGATAAAATGTGTATTATAAAGTCAATGGAGTCGGATTGATAAGAATCTCCAGAAACGATGCTACACTGCGCATCATAACTATAGAACCACTAATTTTTTTTCTGAGTTTCCAAAGATGTGTAAGAAGTCGGTTGAATCGAAGTATATTGCGTAGGATATAATAACTATCTTCATTTATAAGAATGGACATTTAAACTTTATTGTTGTGTCCAGGCGCGAAACATTAAAAACTATAATTCCAGTGTTTCATAACTATAGAACCTAATGGAGAAACTCTCACTTTTTTACAGAACTAACGTCAATTTCACATGAATTACAATAATTTTCTAATTCGTAGGTCATCTGGAGTTCTCAATCAGTAACCTATTCGGGGTGGTTTCGACCAAGCTGCGCCATGCTGTAGTGTGTATCTCGTTCTACGCAGAGGATACTACTCGTTTGAGGTGAAGGTGGAAGGAAGTGGCTGCCGCAATAGTGCTCATTTTTTTCATCTCCCTCCCTCACCCCTCGCCTGAAAATCAATAATTTTGCGAAACAGTGTGAAGAAAATGATCGTTTTCGCACACTTCCCATCAAGTAATATCAACCAAACTCTAATCGATTACTCACAAGATATTAAATTTTCATCTGCCGTCGCACTGTATAGTGAAAAACGTTGGAAAACTCGAGCTAGTGCTCTGAAAGTTAAATTTTCATTTTTCAATTTCCCGCAATGGTTTTGTTTGTATTGGTGAATACATCGTTATTTTTTCGACACTGATGCCAGACAACACAATCGAAACAGCAATGAAAGGCACATAATAAAATGTTATTCCTGAGTCAAAGCGTTTCATGCCATGAAAACCAATAAAATAAAATTGTGTTGATATCAATACAATTATCGTTTTCACGTTTAATGAGTCTATAATGTAAGTCTTAGCAACTATAGCATTGGTTAAGAAAATTGTATTGCATAGCTCGGAACACTGCCATGGCTGCCTCTGCTATTAAAAATAGTAAACGGAAAAGTAAAGGGTGTGTCACATCAAATTGCATCACGGAAAAAACGCTGTAGAAATTCGCCCAGTAGACCTTTTGAAAATTTTAGACAGTAAAATAAAAACTATTAAACAACTTTTGGCATTTTCTTTTTATTCATACTTCAAGCCCAAGCCCGTATGCTCGCACCTTCCTCTTTACCCCGTCCACAAGGTTCTGTACAACGTCAGGTTGTAGTTTTTTTTGAACAGAAATCCATTTTCTCTTGAAGTCCGCCTCCGATTTGACAACTTTTGGGTTCTTCCGGAGGGCCTGCTTCATAATCGCCCAATATTTCTCTATTGGGCGAAGCTCCGGCGCGTTGGGCGGGTTCATTTCCTTTGGCACGAAGGTGACCCCGTTGGCTTCGTACCACTCCAACACGTCCTTTGAATAGTGGCACGAAGCGAGATCCGGCCAGAAGATGGTCGGGCCCTCGTGCTGCTTCAATAGTGGTAGTAAGCGCTTCTGTAGGCACTCCTTAAGGTAAACCTACCCGTTTACCGTGCCGGTCATCACGAAGGGGGCGCTCCAATTTCCGCAAGAGCAGATCGCTTGCCACACCATGTACTTTTTGGCAAACTTGGATAGTTTCTGCTTGCGAATCTCCTCCGGAACGCTGAATTTGTTCTCTGCGGAGAAGAACAACAGGCCCGGCAGCTGACGAAAGTCCGCTTTGACGTAGGTTTCGTCGTCCATTACCAGGCAATGCGGCTTCGTCAGCATTTCGGTGTACAACTTCCGGGCTCGCGTCTTCCCCACCATGTTTTGCCTTCCGTCGCGGTTAGGAGCCTTCTGAACCTTGTATGTACGCAGGCCCTCCCGCTGCTTGGTCCGCTGGACGAATGAACTTGACAAGCTCAGCTTATTGGCGACATCCCGGACCGAACTTCTCGGATCACGTCTAAACTGCTTAACTACGCGCTTGTGATCTTTTTCACTGACGGAGCATCCATTTTTGCCGTTCTTCACCTTCCGGTCGATGGTTAGGTTCTCGAAGTATCGTTTTAGTACTCTGCTGACCGTGGATTGGACGATTCCCAGCATCTTACCGATGTCCCGATGTGACAACTCCGGATTCTCGAAATGAGTGCACAGGATTAATTCACGACGCTCTTTTTCGTTCGACGACATTTTTCCAAATTTACGAAAAATTGACAGTGAAGCATGGCCAACGTGATCTATACACTCTTATCTGATTATAAGCGAAAGCTGAAAATATAATTCCTATAAATTGAATTTCTACAGCGTTTTTCCGTGATGCAATTTGATGTGACACACCCTTTATTATATTCAATCAAAATGCCTCGGCCAACGAAGAGAAGGGTTAAAGCTCTCCAACATGGATATGTGAAAGACATACGATCAACGAAGGAAATATCAACAACGAATTACTGTGCGAAAGAACTAGTTAATACCAAAAGAGCCCACATGTGCTATAAATTTACTCATGTTACGCTCGCGTATGATCATATATATATATATATATATATATATATATATATATATATATATATATATATATATATTTATATATATATATATATATATATATATATATATATATATATATATATATATATATATATATATATATATATATATATATATATATATATATATGTATATATATATATATATATATATATATATATATATATATATATATATATATATATATATATATATATATATATATATATATATATATATATATATATATATATATATATATATATATATATATATATATATATATTGTTCATCGGAACACATCGTTCACATACATTTTACTTCAGTATTGAATTGTTATTTTTTCCAAATGTATTCTATGACTCGTGTCAGTGAAGCGCCATGCAGTCTGATTAGAGAATTGATCTATTTACGTTCCAAAATCAAAATAAACGGAGTGCTTTGCTATTCTCTCAAAAACACCATTGCCCCATGAAAACACGTGCTTTTACCTATACTACTACACTGCCCATGTTTGTATAGGAGACGTAAGCGACAAAATGAACAAAATCGACGTTTTCGCCGTTATGCATTCCACGCAATGCAATACGTTTGCTCAACATGCAAACAAACATTTTTTGTTCTAAAACATTTGAGCAATTTTGAAAAAAACCTTTCCGAAAAATCACTGTTTGTCCGCATAACAGACGTAGTTCCATTCAGCTTTCATACATCGTTCGAAAATCAACGATTGTCAGTATTATGTGCTATAAGCTAAATCTACATTTGAATCAAATTCTTTGTAGAAACCAAACATGCCTTTCACGATAGTGTCTTATTATTTAGTGTTTTCTAATAGATGAATATAAGAAACCATTGAAACGCGGCTCATTTATTTATTACTAGCTGACCCGGCAAACTTCGTCCCGCCTAAAATGTATTTTTCGTTATCACATTCACGTTTTCTTACTGAGCGCACGTTCATAGGTCCAATCGCAAAAATGTTCATTGATTAGAAAATCTACCCTTTGAAATTACCTTTTACTATAAAATTCCAAAACTGGTCATTATAATATCAGATTATTTTCGTACACAATCCTCGTTCAAGATTGTTTAACCACTTGCAAATAACATGTTTCTCCATTACATGGAATAAATGTTTGATACAGAAAATATGATACACTAAAGACAGCCCTAAATCGGACAATTCCTTTCTCGAGTTTTGCTCTTATCAACATATTCGGTGATCCATTTTTATTTATATAAATAGATGAAGACATAGGAGTGAGTTTTATCACATTAACCCTCCTGTACTCGCGTGCTAAATCATAACACGTATACTCGCGCACGGTGTCACAGACCGAAAATTGAACTTCTCTGTAATGTTACCATTGTGTATTTTTCAAGCTTTATTGGCATTTATTTGAAGAAGAGGGTATGATTAAATGAAAAAATTCCAAAAAATATGTTTTCTTCGTCTTTATTATGTTTTAATAGTCATCTAATTCAGCCTCCTCAAAACAGATTAATTTTTGATACTCCAATACAAATAACGAAATTCGAATTTATCACTGTTATTAATTAAAAGTAAGCAACTGAATATAATTCATGAAAGTATAAAGAGCTATAAAATAACATAAAAACGTATTCATCGATTGTGGTTTCATTAGAGTAAGAATCAGAACATAGCATAACTGCATGCTCGAAACAAACATATTTTTTACATTTCATGCAGTTGTTGCGTGTTTTTCGGGTCTTTTATCGAATAGAAGAATGTGTAACGACCTCTAGATAACCACCAGATGATAAAGGTTCTGGAATATAACATTTGCATATTTCTAATATTCTTTGTCTCTGTATTCTTGGTAATTCTTGATATTTTTAGATGGGGCATAAAAAGATTACATAAAAGGATTTCTAGGTACCTCTTTTCTGTTATTTTCTTGTCGTTATTGTTCATTATAAAAAAAATAACGCCGAAACTGTAACTGTTAAAAATTACCGTGAGCCACCGATTAGTTTATAGTTTACTGTTTACATTTCTTCCACATGTGAAATTTTTCCACAAGTGTGTATATGTATGACCAGTATATTTAGCGAATAACTATACGAAAGTCAAACATTTATATTTTTATTTTTTTCTAAAATTTGAAAAAAAGCACTTGTCCAAAAAAGTTACTCATATTCTCGCGTCGGTGTGTCAGACCGAAAGTGTTAAGCAAGTGGCACACGCCCCTTTTATACCAACACATACCATCATAGAAACATTTCTCATATTCAAAAACCTTCACATGCCAAATTTGGCTCCATTTGATTGATTAGTTTTCGAGTTATGCAGAAATTTGTGTTTCGTTTGTATGGCAGCTCCCCCTTAGAGAGGGGAGTGGAATGTCAAACCAGGTGGAGTGTGGGGTAGGGGTAGGGAAATATAGGGCCTGATCACGAACATCACTGCACGGTGAAAACGAAATGATTTGTATGCAAAATAATATGCGCTTCATTTCGTTTTCACCGTGAAGCTACGTTCATGATCAGGCCCATAGTGTTTTTGATTTAGGAACCAGGGAAGAGAAATGAGATTGATTTGATGATGGTGAGATGCCGGCGTTCATTGATCGTGGCAACCATTCACAATACGTTGTCTGTGTCGAATTACTAACCCAAATAAAACCACCGAAAACAAAAACAAATAAAAAAATAACTTCTTTCTCTCTCTCTCTCTCTCTCTCTCTCTATTCTCTTCTTTGATGAACGTTAGTCCATTTTACATAGACAACTTCTCGTGTCCACATTTTGCGATTCCACTTTGCTGGTATAGGAGAAGTGCGTTATGTATTTTAGATACTGAATAACAAAAGTGCTACGAATTTTATTTTGTAAGGCGCCCAAATTCTAAATTTCCAATCATACGGTGTTAAATGGACCAGCAGAAGTATAATATACCCATGAGTTGTTTCTCTCAGAGACTATACAGCTCAGAGAAACACCTTGTATGAATCAGAGATTCCATCAATCTATTCCCTTCATGCCCACCAGCGAAGAGAAGAAACCGTTCCTCCGATAAGCCTGTTCTCCCAGTATTCGTGCATTAATTCTCCAGTCCGCGCTCTTGTTTTCCTGCATTCTCTGAGCACATAATATAGATGCCAGATTTGAAGACATGTTTTCGTAGTCAAGACATTTAATTTTGTGAAAACATACTGAGGTAATTTCAAAGTATGTGAAAACAATTGTTTATGTGATATATCGAACATGATTTAGAAATATCGTGATGGTTTGCTCATTTTTGTTCATTATGATTACATTTGAAGACATTTATTCGTGCCATGCAGAGATATTTGAAAAATCATCTGGCATCTCTCACATACAAGCTATTTCTCTCGTGAGAATGTTTACGGCCGAAAGCGAGCAAATTGCCCCGATCGAGGGTATGCCATACTACCCGATGGTAAGCTAATGCGGAAAATATCAAATTGAGAAAGAAAAGAATCCTTTGTTACCATTTTCTTCATCTGAGATATTCACTGGGAACTCGACTCAATAAATATGACCCACAGCTAAATCGGTTTCAAGCAACAAAAACCTTATAGAAATTATGTAGAAAATTACATCGAAAATCACTTCCAAAGAAAATTATTTTTCTTATTTTTCTAAAGCATGTTACAAAATTTAAAACATGCATGGTAGGATTCTATCATTGACTAACACGATTGCCTATAACCATTGCATTTCTATTCTTGCTGGTTTACGAGAAAATCAGGCGGGTCAAAGTGCCCGGCAGGCGCGTTTTAGACACATCTCCTCTATTTGAAACAAGGTCGAGGCAGTACTCCCGAGTTCTACAGCCGACCCTGAGTAAATAAAAACGAGGTGAGCTAGGCCGGGCAGTACGTCGGAAAAAATGGACAACTTCAAATTGTACTCCTGGTGCAGAAAAAACCGCATTGTTGATGTAGAACTGTTATCTTTGGACGAAATGAAATTTGAGAATTTACTCTTCAGTACAATTTGTGATGGTCCCAATCAACAAGGGCCGATGTTTTGCGTGGTTTTGTCGCTTGGACACATTAGAAGCCCAGGCCAACCACAGATATTCTCACACAAACATGAGAAACTTGGCATTTTTCAGTTTTCTGACATCGATATCATCAATTGGGTAATTGTTGTATTAAATGGTGTACAATGTCGTAATAAATCAATTTAATATTTTTCGGTAAAACACAAATCTCCATTGATCGTTGAGAATTCAACTCGCTTTCGATTAATAAAACGATCATAATAAGATTAATTTCAAACTTCATAGCGGAGCAGATAGTTGTAACACACTCGTAACACTCTGTGTTACCAGTGCTCAAAATATTATCTGTATTGTAGTTATTTCCAAACCCTCCGATAGATTGATATAACTCAAAACAATGATTCACAATACGCCAATTGCTCGTCGTACAAAGAAAAATTGCCAATGGACAGGAATGAAACTTTGCTTTGGTTCCGACCGCCATATTACGCTAGGCTGCGTTTCCCAAAAGTACTGCGTAGTGAAAGTAATCATGCGTGGAACCCATCTCGATGTACAATTAAAGCCCTTTGGCGAGGGGTTACTCCACGCGGTGTGGCCGATTTCACAATCGGCCAATTAGCACTCGAGACAACCTTCCACTAAATGACCAATCAGCTGCCAAAACAAGGAAACTGCACTGAGGACTGTAATTG
The DNA here is from genome assembly GCF_029784135.1 of Toxorhynchites rutilus septentrionalis. Lineage (NCBI taxonomy): Eukaryota > Metazoa > Arthropoda > Insecta > Diptera > Culicidae > Toxorhynchites > Toxorhynchites rutilus. Next base: position 54,030,129 of record NC_073744.1, read on the forward strand.
TGCTGCTTGTGCAGTAAATACACAATCGAAATCGATTCCTTAACCGAATAAAATCCACAAATTGCAACCGATCACTGCGAAAAAAAGGGCCAGTAATCATCTTCGGTTTCGCTGCTCGAGGACACACGGTGTGCGATCGTTTGAGCGGATAGTTGTATCTGGGTTACCTGCGAAATACTGTAATCACAAGTTGAGGGTGCAAAATCAAACAACAGATCGAATGAAGCGGACTGCCGTTCACAAATCGTTGCAGCAATAGTTCATTTCAGCCAGGAGTTGAAGGACGAACCAATTGGGAATGAACAGAATTGTCGGGTTTTCGCTGCTATTTGCGATCCAATCACGGGCCAAGCCGAGAACATGAATAGCGATCGGAAAGATACTCGTCACACGACGGGGTTGGTGTTACCTGCCACATGCGAGGCGAGAGGCGCAATAAGGAAGCGATAATAAGCGAGAGTGCCTTCCTCCGTGCCACTTGGCAGATCCTCGATGCGCCATATCCGCTGGAGGGGAACAGTTCTAGAGAGTGTACACTTTCGCTTCAAAGAAATAAATGACCTGAATTGATTGTAACTTCATATCGACGAAATAACACACAATAAGTATATCGTTCATAACAGAGTTCTCTTCAGTGCTGTAAATGAAGAATTTCATGACTTGAAACACACTTGTTAACTTCAGTGCTAAAGGAACGTATTCATTCGCTTGAGTTCGGGATTTCCGTGAGATTCTGTGCTTTTCAATGTTTTTTTATCCTTCAGATTACGAGTTTGTTATTAATTCCAATTGATATTGGATAATTGAAGTCGAAATAGTCATGAGAGTTCGTTGCAATGATGATATGTGAAACATGACCTACCCCGAGGGTCGAGGTTACGAGAACATTTACCTAGAAATTACGGCATTGGTAAGGTTCACTGTTACTCTATCTATTTAACTCACATGAAGAGTTGCTAAGTTCACTGGAAACTCGAATGCTAGTTTTAGCATCGCCGTAGAGTATCCCGATGTCCGATGAGTCATGTATTACAGACCATTGGTTTAGCCGATACATTAACCAGAAAAGTCAGTACTTAACACTTTACGGACCGCGTCCCATCAGTTGCGGACCGCTCACGGAATTTCTCGTTTCCGCGTTCCTTCTTTACGCACTTGTGGGAAATTAGCGGGTAAAAGTGATTGTTGCGTGCAAGTTTCTGTTCTTTTTTTTGCTGGATTTAATGAATAATGAATTATTCCAGTTGAAATAAATTGATTGTTTATCAAGTAAAAACCTTCAAAAACATGCTCATTAGATAGAGAATTGAATCATTCATCTTTCCACATAATTCTTTTTTTTTCTTGATCGTGACAATGAAAAGTTATAGACTGAAACGTGAGCATGAATAGGAAAATATACAAAATTTTGAAAATCAAAAAAAGTTGTTCGAATATATTGGGTTGGGGAAAAAGACATGTCGTATTTCTGATCGAAATCTGACGCTTTATTTAACATACTTAAAATTATCCAATTTAAGTAAAATATGCGACATTTTGTTCGCAAACTTGTTGCCATTTAGAAGGCAACTTCATTATCACCCCCTCCTTATTTGCAAAAAAAACTCCGACAGCCAGTTTTCGCAAGCCTTTTTTGAGGCCAACTTAGTATCACCAAGAGCGTTTTGCATGGACCGGAAGAGATGATAATCACTTGGAGCCAGGATCGGACTATACGGTGGGTGCAATAGGACATCCCATCCGAGCTCCCGTAGTTTCTGGCGGGTCATCAAAGATGTGTGAGGCCGAGCGTTGTTCTGGTGGAAAACAACACCATTCCTATTGATCATTTCTGGTCGCTTCTGGTCAATCGACTGCTTCAAACGGTCAAGCTGCTCACAGTAGAGAACTGAGTTGAGGGTCTGACCATAGTTGAGCAGCTCATAGTGGATGATTTCCTTCCAATCCCACCAAACACAAAGCAAAACCTTCCTGGCCGCCAATCCGGGCTTGGCGATGGTTTGGGCCGGCTCACCGCGCTTGGACCACGACTTTTTTCGCTTTAGGTTGTCGTACGTGATCCACTTTTCATCACCAGTCACCATCTTCTTCAAAAATGGGTCGAGTTCGTTCCGTTTCAGCAGTGCATCGCAGGCGTTGATTCGGTCTTTTTTGCGTCAACTCGTGTGGCACCCATACATCTAGCTTTTTTGGAATCCAATCTTCTACAAATGGTTCCAAACGGTTTTATGGTCTATACCCAGTTCCTGGCCAATCGAGCGAGTGCTCACATGCCGGTCTGCTTGGATGATTTCAACGATTTTATCGGTTTCCACGTCGCCTACCAGTACGGGGTGTACCTTCGACAGCCACTACACCAGAACGAAATCGATCGACCCAATGCTGTGCTATGGGAATCGTTACAGTATCGGGTCCATAAACTACACGAATTTTTTCGGCCGGCGTTGCAGTTTTACCTCGCAGGTAGTAAAAACGTAAAATATGGCGAATTTCTTACTGGGTGGACTCCATCTTTGACGCGCTATAACTTGAGACTGAAAAGGACAATCACAACACTGTCAAAACGACACTTGTAGCACAAATTGTCGTCTTTAAATAGCCGTATAGTACGACCCGATGCGATAAGTACAACACGAGATATGTTCAAGTGTTGCTATATATTGACAATTAACGACATTTCTTTTCCCCCAGCCCAATAGTTATCGAAGTTATTCGATAGCGAAATATTTTACCTATCGTCCAGCCACAATTTTATTAATAGAAAAAGGGTATTAAAAGGTTAATGTTTTTTGAAAGGACCCAAAACACATTCTGGAGATAGTACTTATTCGATATAGAACAAAGCAAAACTTCCATTGGTCGGAAAAGGGTGTAAGAAAAGCTATAGCTTAAAACCTACACTACTTGTGTGGGGTAAATTAATTATTTTAAGAAAAATTTAAAAAAGTTATTTGAAAGGACCCGAAACTCATTTTTGAGATAATACTCATTGGATAGAGAATAATTTTATCCTTCTTTAGCCAAATTTTCGTTGGCCGGAAAAGAGTCTAAGAAAAGGTATGGGCCAAAATGTATACAAGTTGTAGGAGGGAAATTAATAAATTTATCGAAAATGGAAGTACAACTTTTTCACAATCGAAAATAAATGAAGGAACAGACAGCAAAGTCGAAATTTTTAGGCGATTTTTGAAATGCTTTAAATTCGTGAAATATCGACGCATGAATACGGGATATAAATTACTTTAAAGCATAATTTACATGTATTTGCACAAAATATTTTACAGAGAAATTTGTATTTTGATGTATGTAGATGTAGTGGACAAAAATACCGGGGAGAAATGAGAAAACTATTTCTTTCTGTTTTTTGAAAGATAGCAAATCCAATTAACGTTATCAACTGTCTTTCACTTGATTTCTAGAACGTTGTTGTGGACCATTCAGTACTGAGATAGCACTGAGATAGCAAGCAAACGAAAAATTTCGAATTCGTGTTTGATAATAAATAGTTCAATAAATTATCATCGAAAAACTATTTTGAAAAGTCTAATAGATTATATACACCCAGAATTTTTTTACGCGGGGAATAGAATTTTGTTATAATTTATCGCGGTATACCATAGTAGATGTACTTTGAGTATTTTCTCAAATTTTCATTTCCAAGCCTATTGAGAATGGGGAAAAAAAGAAAAACTCATTTTTTCACTATAGCTCTTATAGTGAACCATATAGGAGAATTATCTTATTATTATCTGAAAAAAATCACACATATATTTAAAAGGCGTAAGAACACATTTAAATATGAACTATAGTACAGGGAAACTTCGATATAACGTACCCTCGTTATAACGTACCCTCGATATAACGTACATTTTACTTCGATATAACGTACACATTTCCAAAGTGTAAAGGATATTTTTCAATATATTTTTTTTCCTGATAGAACAATGAACAATGAACAATACATATATGTGATGCTAAAACAAGTTGTGTACCTTCAATCAATCCCGAAATACAGCTGATTTTGGGATTCCGGATTCTAAATGAATCAAGATTTAATCAACACTACGAAGGAAAACATCATGAGAAAGGCTGACTTCGTCTTCTGATTGAAGTTATTCGTTAACTTTACTAAAACAGCAACAAAATAATGTATTATAGACTACGCTTGTGGGTACTTTATTATGCTTCGATATAACGTACAATTCGATATAACGTACAATTTTGAAAGTGAAATGTACGTTATATCGAAATTTACCTGTAGTACTATATCTCCAAATCCTCAAAAACATCAATATTTTAAGATTTTTTTAGTAATTTTTTAGGAATTTATTTCTTGATTATATTTTTCGATATATCATAGTAAGATGCAGTATTTTTTTACAATTTTTTTATCTCGAAGCTGTTGCGAATGGCGTGCTAAAATTGAAAGGTACGTTTTTCACCATAGATCCTATGGTGAATTACATAGGGATTCGAAAAATAGTCAAAATTTCTATACAATAGAAATTTTTACTTCAATTTTACGTTTTACTTCTTTACCCAGCCAGACCCTTTACCCCGTACAACTCGTTTTGGCCGTGTTTTGGCCTATAACTTTTCTTAGACCCTTTTCCGACCAATGAAAATTTGGCTCAAGATAAATAAAAATATTCTTTATCGAATGAGTACTATCTCAAAAATGTGTTTTCGGTCCTTTCACTTTTTTCAATTTTCTTTAAAATAATTAATTCCTCCTGTACAATAACTTTTCTCAGTCCCTTTTGCGATTAATGAAATGGTGGATGGAAGATAGGTAGAATATTTCTCTATCGAATAACTCCGATAACTATATTCGAACAACTTTTTTTGTTTTTCAAAATTCTGTATATTTTCCTACCCATGCTCACGTTTCAGTCTATAACTTTTCTCTGTCACGATCGAGGATAAAATGCATTATGTGGAAAGATGAATGATTCAATTATCTATCTAATGAGAATGATTTTGAAGGTTGTTACTTGATAAACAATTAATTCATTTCAATTGAAATATTTCATTATTCATTAAATCCAGCAAACGTTGAACAGAAACTTGCACGCAACAAAAATTTTTATCCGCTGAACTTTCATCCGCTAACTTCACACAGAGGCGAATGAACTGCAAAGTTTAAAGCCTCTTAATAATTTGCGAGCAAAGCAAACAACTTCACACAAGTCAAAACGTGCGATCCCAGGTGTATGTCTTACAGATTTCTTCCCGGTCCTTAAATTGTTAAGACCTCGCTCACCTAAAAAAAAGGTGGTTCAAAAGGTGCAGTTTATTATACTGTTTTCTGTTGTTTGTTTATTAGTTTATTTATTCCTCATTAATAATATGAGACTTCAAAGCCGATTCTGACTCGACCCTCTAAAAACATAAAAAACAATTTTCATTATCAGATGACTAATTTTTTTCACGACTGATTTTTATAAGAACTTATTCAGAATCATTGATATTTTTGACGTAGGACTACGTCTTTCATTTTTATACTGAGGTGTGAGTTCAAAGTTTCTAAAACGAGTGCGTTAACAACAAACAACAAGATTTTGAGCATTGATATCTCCTAAACAACTGAACGAAATGGTATGATAAACACTTTGTTCTCGAAAGATAAAATGTCTACGCGTTATATGCTTGTGATTAATTGATCCGAAAACTTGTTTCAATAGCTTTAAAATTGCCCGCTCGAAAATCCACTAAGTTACAGCGATTGGAACTTGGTATCGCTGCTGTGGCAAAGCTAACTTCGTCCATCATGAATCATGAATCACCAAGCGGTGTCACCAAAAGCCTGTTTGTACAAACCAACGGCATTGGTGCGCCGTGTTCGTTAAAGATTACCCCTAAGGCCAAAAGGGAACCCACCGGGGAGATGAATGGTACCGCGAGGAAGGCAACAAAAGAGCACCAGCATCAAAAAAGGTTTCTGCTTGAGGAGAATTGCTGGACGCTTAACTCGTCGATTGCCGGCGGGCGTCGAGCGTCGAGGAAGAAGACAGACGCCAAGAAGAAACTGAACCGATGTCATTGCAGCTACCGGAGAGAAGAAAACAGCTACCGCTCCAGAAAAATTCAAACCTACTACTGTGACGAAGGTGAGTACCAAGAAGAAAGCTCCTGCTACTGCCGGTACAGCTGTAGCAAACAAAAAACCTACTAAACCATCGAAAACCGTTGCACAGAAGCCGAAGACACCGATGTCGCAAAAATCAGCAAAGCGGCTCTGAGCAGTGATGCCACACGTACTGATTTATCTGGAAAGGTACGGATTGTTCCGTTATTTTTAGTACAGATTGTGTACGGTACAAATCACAGATTTTCGTCAAAAAGTACAGAATGGTACAGATTTTTCCGTGTGTGAAAGTTCTTACATTCGAACAAAGCAACATTAAGGTACACGACTACTTTTACGCCGCAGTATCGCTTGGAGCGACTTTTTTAAATTTCAATTCATGACAGTACGTAATCTAGATTAAAAAAAACTATATATAAGCATTGTAAAACACACGAAGGACTTGTAAATTTAAATGTAGTAATTGTAGTGAATAAATGAGCATTTTTTCATGCAAAATTTCTACAACGAATATTTTCGATGGTATACATTTTTGGACGAAAAAGTACAGATGAAAAGATTTTTAACCCCTCTGGTACAGATTAAAATGTGGCACCGCTGGTTTTGAGCGCAGCACAAGGGACTTTGTTTCCAGCAAATCAAATCCAGTTCTTCTTAGAACTTTGAAATATTTCAAGCAAAAGAGTTTATATTGTTTTCCATTTTCAAATATAATACTGCGATCGAATACATTTTGTTTTGTTTCAACGTAAGATCACATCTTTCGGCATTTTATTAGGAGTTCAATGAATCTTAAGAAATTCTGCTCGACGCTCGCCGGTAAACGATTTTTACTCAACAATTTTTCAAATGTGATAGAGCACGACATTTATGTAGACTGAATGGAAGCGACAGATGTCTTATCTATTGGAAATGGTATACAAATTATATCACTCACAAAGGAGCCATATTTCACGTTTTTACTACCTGCGTGGTAAAACTGCAACGAAGGCGGCCGAAAAAATTCGTGTAGTTTATGGACCCGATACTGTAACGATTCGCACAGCACAGCGTTGGTTTGATCGATTTCGTTCTGGTCTAGTGGCTGTCGAAGATATACCCCGTACTGGTAGGCCAATCGTCGTGGAAACCGAGTTGACGCAAAAAAATCCTTTAGACCGAATCAACGCCTGCGATGCACTGCTGAAACGGAACGAACTCGACCCATTTTTGAAGAAGATGGTGACTGGTGATGAAAAGTGGATCAAGTACGACAACCCAAAGCGAAAAAAGTCGTGGTCGAAGCGCGGAGAGCCGGCCTAAACCATCGCCAAGCCCGGATTAACGGCCAGGAAGGTTTTGCTGTGTGTTTGGTGGGATTGGAAGGGAATCATCCACAAGGAGCTGCTCAACTATGGCCAGACCCTCAACTAGGTTCTCTACTGTGAGCAGCTTGACCGTTTGAAGCAGGCGATTGACCAGAAGCGGCCAGAAATGATCAATTGGTGTTGTTTTCCACCAGGACAACGCTCGGCCTCACACATCTTTGATGACCCGCCAGAAACTACGGGAGCCCTATTGAACGGGATGTCCTATTGCACCATTGCACCATGACGTTTTTCGAAAATTCATAACTTTTGAACTACTGAACCAATTCAGATGAACAACATATCAAATTAAAGCCAATGAGCTAATCTTCTATAAAAATATCACACTCAAATTGGATTCTGGTCGCAAAGGTATAGTCTATTCACATAGGAATATTGAACGAAGAATATGAAATTTGAAAAATCATCTCTTCAAAACAAAACAAAAGGATCTTTGATATCGATACATGTTATGTAAAAAATGCTCAGCTTTCCAGAAAAAAATATAAAAAATATAGCGCCTTCTATCTTTTACCGAGAAAACTATGGAAAACTAACTAAATCAATAATTATAAAAACGAAAATCACAAAAATAGTATTTTTTCAAGTGAAACTAATTCATAAACCTCGATTTGATATGCCAGTCCTCTGAATCGGTTCAGTAGTGCAAAAGTTATAAATTTTCATAGTGGGAAAAATGAGAAAAAATGTTTTTTTCGAACCATCGGTTAACTTTGAAAAAATATATCTCAAAAACATCTCTGATATCGAGGCATGTTATGTGAAAAAATCCTCAGCTTACAAGAAAAAACTCAAAAAGTATATAGCGCCCTCTAGTCCAAAGCCCTTCTTCTTCTTCAATGGCACTAACGTTCCTACAGGAACTTCGCCGTCTCAACGTAGTATTACTTGCGTAATTTTTATTAGTACTTAGTTGAGATTTCTATGCCAAATAACAAGCCTTGAATGCATTCTGAGTGGCAAGCTCTAGAATACGCGTGATCACAGTGCAAGGCGGAGGAAATTTCTTTGACGAAAAATTCCCCCGACCAGAACAGGAATCGAACCCGAACACCCGGCATGTTAGTTATGACGCTAACCACTCGGCCAAGGGAGCACATGCAAAGGGAGCCATGCAAACAATAAAAAAGACTATAATCAATGAGTATGAAAATAAAATCCATTTTTTTGCAAGTTTAATATTTTTTATGAAAGGTTAGCTTATTGGCTTCAATTACACCAGGACGCAATGTGTACTGTGCTTCGGAAGCCCTGGATCCACCCGACCCAGTCGAGCGATTTGCTGGTTCCTGCAGTCGAAGTCATCTTGGCCCTGCGGTCGAGGCTGGTGAAAGGGTTTTCCAGCCTGTGTTGACAGGCAAGTATCTTATTATTCACGACGCTCCTTCTCTTGATGCTTCGTCGAATTGCAGCGGAATACCACAGGTCATTGGCGGAATCTCTATTCCCAACGTCGCTGATGCCAACGGTTCAACTGTCCTCCTGTATTACCAAAACCTTGGCGGAATTAACACCTCGTTAGCGAAGTACGCGACTGCCTGCAGCGATGGCTGCTACGACATCTACGCGTTTACTGAAACATGGCTCAATGACAACACAATTTCAAGCCAGCTCTTCGATAGTAATTACGCCGTTTTCCGACAAGATCGATCACCCTCCAACAGCAACATAAGGTCTGGTGGCGGAGTGTTGTTGGCTATTCGTTCTCGCTATAAGTCACTGTTACTATCCCCTCCCGAAAGCCTGACGGTTGAGCAATTGTGGGTGTCGATCGAAGCGGGCGACTCAACGCTTTTCATCTGTGTGGTGTATATTCCTCCGGATCGTGTAAACGATAATATTCTTATCGAAAAGCACTTGTCGTCGCTCGACTGGATTATCTCTCTTATGGGCGCGAAGGACAGTTTGACAATCCTTGGAGATTTCAACTTGCGTGATGTGAGATGGGAGCAGAACACCCATGATTTTTATTTCCCTACATCTGACTACATCTGACTCGCATCCCGTAATCTGTTGGATGCTTATCGCACTTCAAGACTCGGACAAAAGAGCGGAGTTATGAATCGTAACAACCGTATGCTTGACCTCTGCTTTGTGAGTGAGGAAATGTGTTCCAGTTGCTCCGTAATACCAGCTCCTGCTCCGCTAGTGAAAAGTTGCATACATCATACCCCGTTGCTGGTCAGCATTGATATTTGCGTACAATGTGATTACAAAGACACGACAGAGAGCATATACTACAACTTCGACAAAGCCAACTTCGACGAGATGAACAATTTCCTCTCAAACGTTAATTGGGATGAAGAATTGGCCAATCGCGACGTCAACGACGCAGCATCAACGGTATCGTGCATCATAATCTATGCCATTGATCAATTTGTACCAAAGCGAACTAACCGTGTACCTCTTAAACCTGCATGGTCGAACTCGAAGCTTAAGCGTTTGAAGAAGCGGAAAAGGGCAGCTCTTCGGGAACATGCCAAACTTCATACCGAATCCACGAAAACGCGTTATTCCAAGGCTAATTCGGACTACAGGCGGTTGAACGATCAACTACATCAAGCGCACCTAAGACAGCTCCAACGTCGTCTGAAATCCAACCCTAAGAGGTTCTGGCAACACGTGAATAGTCAAAGGAAGGAAACAGGCCTCCCCTCAACCATGACTAACGGTGTAGTGAACGCTGCAACCATTCCAGATATTGCAGAATTATTTCGTAAACAGTTTAGCAGCGTTTTCAGTAACGAACGAACAAACAGCCAGGACGTAGCAGCTGCATCGCGCAACGTTCCTTTCTCATCCTTCTCAAGTGGTCCGTTTACTATTACGAGAGAAATGGTTATCTCAGCCGGGAGTCAACTGAAAAGTTCGAGGGGTTCCGGTCCTGATGGTATTCCGTCCTTGGTCCTGAAACGCTGCTTGATTGCTCTAGCAACACCTCTACTTTCAATCTCTCCCTGAGGTCGGGTGACTTCCCATCCTGCTGGAAGGAATCTTACGTTTTTCCGATTCACAAAAAGGGTTGCAAAAGGACTGTATCGAACTATCGTGGAATAGCCGCTTTAAGTGCTACGTCGAAACTTCTCGAGCTAATTATTCTCGAAGAATTGGTTCAAAACTTCGCTCACTGCATTTCGATGGACCAGCATGGTTTCATGTCCAAGCGCTCAACGACTACCAATTTAGTACAGTTCACTTCCTACATCATCCGTGAAATTGAGCAAGGCCATCAAGTAGATGCTATATATACAGACCTCTCTGCAGCATTCGATAAAATGAATCACGACATTGCTTTGGCTAAGTATGACAGGTTAGGTGTTCAGAACGACCTGCTTGCTTGGCTTTCTTCTTATTTGACTGGTCGAAGCATGTCTGTCAAAATTGCGGACTATGTTGCTCCTTCCTTCCCCGTGACATCTGGCGTTCCTCAAGGCAGCCATCTAGGGCCATTCCTGTTTCTGCTGTATATGAATGACGTCAACTACATTCTGAAATACCGCAAGTCGTCGTACGCCGACGACCTCAAGTTGTATCTCGTGATACGGAAACCAAGCGATGCTGTTTTTCTACAGCTGCAATTAGAAGCTTTCGCCGAGTGGTGCCAACTAAACCGCATGTCACTCAATGCATCGAAATGCTCTATAATTTCATTCGGTAGACAACGTGCATTGATTCAACACAACTATGTTCTATCGGGGATAAGCTTGAAACGGGAATCGACGGTCAAGGATCTTGGATTACTACTTGATTCCAAGCTTACATTCAAGGACCACGTCGCCTACGTGGTGTCGAAAGCTTCATCTCAACTCGGGTTCATGTTCCGCTTCGCCAAAGAATTCAAGGATATATATTGCCTTAAGGCTTTGTACTGTTCTTTGGTTCGACCAATACTGGAATATTCGGCTGTAGTGTGGTGCCCATACTACCAAAACGAGGTGAACCGCATCGAAGCAATCCAACGAAAGTTTATCCGTTTCGCTCTGAGGCATCTTCCTTGGAATGACGTCCACAACTTGCCCAGCTACAAAAGTCGTTGCATGTTAATACACTTGGAATCACTTGAGGCGAGACGTAACATCACGATGGCATGCTTCATTGGTGACCTGCTCCAAGGTAACATCGACTGTACTTCGCTGTTAAGCTGTCTTAACATAAACATCCGCCGCCGTAATTTACGCTCTCACGTTTTCTTATGCGTCCATCCCTCGCGAACAAATTATGGATTTAACGAGCCCATGCGAAGGATGTGCCGTGTCTTCAACAGATACTACGATGTGTTTGACTTTAATGTTTCAAGTGTAGAAATAAGAGTTGTTTCCGTAGAGTTTTTAATTAATATGTGTAGTGTCGTAATTTTCATGTCATTGGGATAACCATTGTATCTGTTGGCAAATGAATAAATATAAATATATAAACATATAGATTAGGGACTCTCAAACTATTTTGGGCAAAAGACCGCTTTTCTAGAGTGAAGTGATACCATCGAGCCCCAACACCTTTGTGGTTGGTCAGTGAGGGAACTTGATATCAATTTCTCATCATTACATAGACATAAAATTCACATTTCAATTATTTACACTAAAATGATAGTCATTCTTCCAACGTTTTGGTTAATGTAACACAACTTATACAGTATTTATTCGACCCCTGGGGAACTGATATCGACCACTTCGAGAAAGCCCGAATTAGATATATCGATCAGTAGTTTAATTCATAACTAATTAAAAAAATTTTTAATTCATAACTAATAATAAAAAAAATCATGGGAAAAGTGGTTTTTCAGACCACCTTAAAATGAAAAAGGGCATCCTAATAAAAAAATTAAAAAATACCAATCTTATCTCTAATGTATTATGTTTTGCAATATAGAACAAAATTACCACTTTTGACGAAAATCTGAGAACCACTATATCTGTTTGGCATGGAATGGCTGTATATTCAGATTTGTGTGTTTTCAAAGCAATTTTCAAGCTACTGAAACAAGTTTTCGGGTCAATAAGTAACAAGTAACAATAACTCCTAGACATTTTATCTTCAGAAAGCGGTAATTATCATACCCCTTCGTTTAGCCGGCAAAGAGATATAAACGCTCAAAATTTTGCACCACCAACGTAATGTTCTCGTTTTCGAAACTTTGAACTTATACCCCGGTACTGAAGTGAAAGACGTAGTCCTACGACAAAATGTTCCATCCATAAACTGTGGTTTCCCATGGTGGTGGAATGGAGATGAACTTCAATTCTTTGAACGATAGATACATGAGTTAGAAAAAAGCAGCAAAACAAACGTGATTTGAGAGCTGTCATACCATAAGAATGTCAGTTTTTTTACACCCTTAGTTATGATCTGGGAAACGTGATCGGCATCAACAGAGATTGTAACAACACCCAATGATTTAAACTGATTTATCTTTTATCTCCTCCCACGTCGCATCCGGTTTAGCCAAGAAATTCGCTACTATTCCCTTCCGAATAATATTATCGTGGCAACACCGTTGCACGATTTTCCAAATGTCATAACAGTCAGCCCAACGGTTCAATCGTCGGTTTGTGATGTGCGCCCGAAAGCAGCCGGAGAGTGCGCCTCTGCTCCCGACGCGAATGGTCTATTCAAAATCAATACACTTGTCCGAGAGGTACTTCCCCGCTCGGATTGTGCTGTCAATGGGACCTATGATTGAGCCATGGATTTGCAACATTTTACACTTCCTGTCTGTTTGATATATCCCTCTGTAACGGGGAAGATTTCTTCACCTCGAACGTTCGATCGAGAATTGCTTGTGGGTGTATCGGCGAAAACAGCAATTTCAAATCAGTTTGAGAATGTGAGCTTGTGTGTTTTTGGTTGTTTACCTGGAATTAGCAGACCACACGATGCACCAAACGAATGAAATATAAACATTGAACAGGAAGAGACAAGTTTGTGGAAACTGTGGAATTTTATATCTGTGAGTTCTTCCGGCTTGCATCGAACAATATGAACAAAATATTGGCATTGGAATGGAAAGCAAACGCAAGGAGATATGATGCATTGAATCCATCCATTCAATCGAATCAAACCGAAACCCGTTCCACTGTTATAGCTCATTGTTGGTCGATAATTTTGTATACCATTAGTTATCGGCCATTATTAAGATACAATTTCCGTCTGACCGCCCTAAGGACATGCGCGGCCATATGCCCATCGGAAAGCCGAATCCAAATCACGTGAGTCACTTGTTCGCAGCAGCCGCACAAAGCAACGGAGCAGCGTTTTCGCGGCTGCATATTGTACGATGCGTAGGTGAAAGTGTTAATAAATTTAATGCCGCAGTTTTGTTAACATGCAAAATGTGGGGGGAAATCCGACAGCTACATCGGCAGCATCGTACAGAACAAATCCGTGTCCTCCTGGACGGTCGAACCGGCCGTCATGTGCTCGCGAAACCGTGCGGAGGTGGTTTCGCTCGAAAGAAATACTGTAAGATGGGTGTATACAAACGGCAAAACTGCTGTTAAAGTGGCAGCCAAAGTGGAAAATTGAACAATGGACCGGGCGAAAGTTACACAAGATTATGATGTTTCGATCGGAGAGCCTATACTATAGGAACTATACCGGCAGTGAGGCTGCAAATTTCTGGGAAATCTAATGTAATAGTTTGTTAACCGTTCCAAAGAGCCGAGGGTTGAGAACCACTTGATCCGCAACAATCGCCTTTCCCTTTCGAACCCATTTAAAGCAAACACCATTGACTAGCGGCGTTGAATAAGTTTGTAATTGTTTTGTTTGTTGTATGTCATCGGGACGGTTTGTGTACATTGCATGCTAATCGTAGGTCCTCCGCTCCGAACCGATAGGCAGTTTTCGCACGAACCATTACAAAACGTTTTCGAGACGACCCGCGCATTGCACGCAGCCACGCTCCACGATAGCTCACCTGGTGTGCGAATACGAGGAACTGAGTGATTTCATCGTGCGCCCAAGCTGTTGATTTTCCATTATTAATTGCTCTCATGGAAAACAGTAATTTAATTTCATTAGAAGTAGCTTTGCTCGGCCAATGCTGCGATGCAGTCACAGAGCGTTCGCTCGGCTAAGCGCGGATTCTTGTCGAGCATGGAAGCGAGTGGTGTTTGAGACTGTAGGTTAGTGGAATTGGAAACTGTTTAGAGCAGGGGTTTTTCAGATTTATTTTTATGGCAAAGTACTTTTTATAGCAAAAACTATTGACGGAGCACTTGCATTTTTTTGGCAATAAAACACATCATATTTGCAATGGTACTACTCACATATTTCAACCAAACATGACAATTGCAAATTTTCAGAAAACTCTGAAAGAAAATGGGAAAATTCGGAAAATCGAATTCCCAAGTTTTCTTCAATTAGGGTGAATGATCTTGGTTTGTCCAGTCGAAAATATGATCATGGTTTGCCCACTTTTTTGAATGCTCTAATTCAGCGCTCCTGTGTCAAATAAGGCCTTCGAATGTTTCGAAACATATAAATGAAATTGCCTTTTACATGATTTATAGTAGTTTGATAGTATATTTTTACGAAATCACTTGTTTTAAAGGATTATAAAATACACCTTCTATTTGTGTCAATGCGCCCCTCATTCGAGCTAACTTTTAATCGATCACCAGATGATTATTTGGCACGTATTCAGACCTTTTCTGGATTACAACACTTATAAATATTGTAAACATCATGCTTGCTCACCATTTGTATCGGATTTACATAGCTAAACCATTAAATTAACGCATTTTAATGAACTCAATTCTGATCATGAGTTGTCCAATTCAATAATGTTGTTTTGTCCACATGATTTCTATGGCAACCGCTTGGCGCGCTGCAGTTTGTTTATGTTTGTTTATGGTGTGCTTCGCGCATAGCAGAAGTATGGTTTTTCTGTGTTGATTGTGTTGAGGTGAACACTTCTAAAATGCCCATGAAAAGGCAATATTCTGAAGAAAGCCTAAATTATGAATGAATCAATATGATGACAGTAAACTCAAGCAATGATAAATGCAACATCTAATTGTGAATTCGAATGTTTTCATTCAAAAATGGAGATTTCTAAAACCGGACAAACCATGATCATTTTTTTGGGCAAACCATGATCAGAGGTGGTCTAACCATGATCATAATTCTTCTTTAAGGATAATCGTTAAAAAACATAAAAATTTGAATGATTTCAACACCTTATGGTAGTATTAGCAACTAGAGACTTGGGGCTTTTCAACAAACCCAAACTCGTATCGATTATGTGTGATTTTCATGAAGAAAAATCGATTTGCATTTACTAGTTGCGTAAAAACACCCCAAATTGGACAAACCAAGATCATTTACCCTACATCATGACAAGCGTTGTTAGTTCATTTGATGTTTGCGCTAACGAAATTCAGAATTTGTGTTTTTTGATTGAGTTAAGTGACGACTGAGAAATGTCGTAAAAGATTAAAAATGTATTTACTAGTACAGTACAAAGTTATCTTGAAGAAGTCCGAAATACTAGTACAAAATTAAACATTTTCATTCTGCTTCGGACCAATTTCATGAAACTGTTACAATTTTAACGAAATGCTTTATCTTGCAATATTTCGGATCCCTTTTGCGCGATTCCTAAAATTTTCAGCGTTTTACCTTTAAGATTTCGCTTCTGCTTCCCGGTGCCGTTTCATTAACCCCTCGTATACTCGTGTCTCATATCTCAGTCCGAAATACTAGTACAGTCCGAAATACTAGTACAAAATTAAACATTTTCATTCTGATTCGGACCAATTTCATGAAACTGTTACAATTTTAACGAAATGCTTTATCTTGCAATATTTCGGATCCCTTTTGCGCGATTCCTAAAATTTTCAGCGTTTTACCTTCAAGATTTCGCTTCTGCTTCCCGGTGCCGTTTCATTAACCCCTCGTATACTCGTGTCTCATATTCCGAAAAGTCTCAAATCCCGAACACTTCGTTTAAAAATGTAAATTTACTGAACTTTATTTTTTTTTTTTAATTCGTTTATTTTTACAGGCTCAGTTACTTAAGTTTAAAGGAGCCGAATTCTTAAATTTAATTTTAAAACTATATATATAAACAATTTTCTTACATCTATGGTTAGTAAGGTGGAAAACCGATTACTCGCGGTGTACTCGAGTTTAGGAGGGTGACATATTTTTAGGAGAAGGATGGGATATAAGGAAATTGTAACAATGTTGATGAACACTCAATTTATAAATCTATTCGTATATCTATAGTGTATTTACATTTCAACTTATTCTACTATTTATAGCAAGGGGACGAATTACCCGCAAAGGAAGGAAAGGAGGGTATAAGGATGTAGGGGCAATCACACACGAAGATCTATAGCTTCAAGGAAAGCATATATATGGGACATGTAATCAAGGTCTAACCGAGCCAACACATCTCTCACCGGCACATTGGGCTGTCTTCCTCGGGCCCGAAGGGAGTTTTCTAAATTCGATCTGGCGACCAGATACACCTCGCACGACCAAACAATGTGCTCGATGTCGTGATAACCTTGGCCACAAACGCAGAGATTGCTGCTGGCAAGATTGAAACGGAAGAGTAGTGCATCTAACGAACAGTGATTGGACATGAGTCAGGAGAAGGTGCGAATAAAGTCCCGACTCAAGTCCAGACTTTTGAACCATGGTTTGAGGCTAACCTTAGGGATAATCGAGTGAAACCACCGACCCAATTCATCTTCATTCCACTTGCGTTGCCAGTTAGCGATGGTATTTTTGCGGACTAAAGAATAAAATTCATTGAAGGCGATTTGACGCTCATAAATATCGCCTTCAATTGCACCTACCTTTGCCAATGAGTCAACCCTCTCATTACCCGGAATGGAGCAATGTGAAGGGACCCAGACAAAGGTAATGACATAACAGCGTCTGGATAAAGCACTCAAAATTTCTCGTATTCTCTCAAGGAAGTACGGCGAGTGCTTTTCCGGCCTCACTGAACGGATAGCTTCGACAGAGCTAAGACTATCCGTTACAATGTAATAGTGTTCAACAGGTCGTGAGGCGACGCTGTCTAGCGCCCAGTGTATCGCTGCCAATTCAGCAATATACACTGAGCAAGGATTCTGAAGACTGTGTGAGGTGCTAAAAAATTCGTTGAACACTCCAAATCCTGTGGACTCGTTTATAGTGGACCCATCAGTAAAGTACATATTATCACAATTGATACCCCCATACTTTTCATCGAAGATCGTTGGAGCGATCCTCGATCGTTGGTAATCTGAATATCCATGGATATCTTGCTTCATGGACAGATCAAAATGCACAGAGGAATTGATGTAGTCAGGGAAACAAACACGGTTGGGAATATACGAAGAAGGATCAACCTGCATGGAGATGAATTCATGATATGAACTCATGAATCCGGAGTGAAAATTTAGCTCGATCAGCTGCTCAAAATTTCCGATCACCAATGGGTTCATGACCTTACACCGGATGAAGAACCGAAGAGATAATAAATTGAAGCGATCTTTTAGTGAGAGTAGGCCTGCCAAAACCTCGAGACTCATGGTATGCGTTGAGGGCATACATCCCAACGCGATACGGAGACAAAGATACTGAATTCGCTCGAGTTTAATGAGGTGTGTTTTGGCAGCTGATTGAAAACAGAAACTGCCATACTCCATCACTGAGAGAATAGTTGTTCGATACAACATTATAAGATCTTCGGGATGGGCTCCCCACCAGGTGCCGGTGATTGTACGGAGAAAGTTTATTCTTTGTTGACATTTTTTTACTCAGATACCTAATATGGGCCCCCCAAGTACATTTGGAGCCGAACCAGACCCCAAGATACTTGAATGACATAGCATGAGTGATCGGTTTACCCAAAAGTTGAAGCTTTGGTTTTGCTGGTCTATGCTTCCTAGAAAAAACCACCATCTCTGTTTTCTCCGTGGAGAATTCGATCCCTAGCCCAATGGCCCAGGTTGAAAAATTGTTCAAAGTATCTTGTAAGGGTCCTTGCAGGTCGGATTCGTTTGATCCTACGACAGACACCACTCCATCATCTGCAAGTTGTCTTAGGCTGCAATTTTGTGTAAGGCAATTGTCGATGTCGCTTACATAGAAGTTGTACAAAAGGGGGCTTAAACATGAGCCCTGGGGGAGGCCCATGTAAGAGACCCGACTTACTGCCGAATCTCCGTGAGAAAAGTTCAAATGTTTATAACATATTATTCAATAGAGGCGGCAGACCCCGAGAGTGTAATTTGTCCGACAAAACCATTATTGAAACAGAATCGAAGGCCCCCTTTATGTCCAAGAATACTGAAGCCATTTGTTTTTTTTCGGCGTAAGCCATTTGAATTTCTGAAGAAAGCAACGCAAGACAATCATTCGTTCCCTTGCCCCTGCGGAACCCATATTGTGTATCTGAGAGCAGGCCATTCGTTTCAACCCATCGATCAAGGCGAAACAAGATCATTTTCTCCAACAATTTCCGTATACAAGACAGCATTGCTATTGGGCGGTACGAATTGAAGTCGGACGCGGGTTTTCCGGGTTTTTGAATAGCTATAACTCGTACTTGTCTCCAATCATCTGGAACAATATTATTCTCCAGAAACCGATTGAATAAATTCAACAAGCGATGTTTCGCCACATCAGGGAGGGTTTTCAGCAAGTTGAACTTAATTCTATCCGATCCCGGAGCAGAATTGTTACATGAGAGCAGAGCAAGAGAGAATTCTACCATCGAAAACTCGGAATCAAGATCGCACCTACCTTGTGGTATATCTCGAACAATTTTTTGCACAGGAGCGGAATCAGGACAAACCTTCCGTGCAAAATTAAAAATCCATCGATGTGAATATTCTTCGCTTTCATTCGTTGAAGAGCGATTTCTCATGTTTAGAGCCACTTTCCATAATTTTTTCATTGACGTTTCTCGTGACAAACCTCCCACGAAATTTCGCCAATAAGCACGTTTTTTCCCTTTGATTAAGTTTTTAAATTGATCTTCAAGGGCTAAATACGTTTGAAAATTTTCAGGGGTTCCACGTTTCCGAAAAGTTTTAAATGCATTCGATTTTTCTACATAAAGCTTGGAACACTGGCTATCCCACCATAGATTGGGAGGCCTTCGGGAAATGGTGGAACCTGGGATGGGTTTCGTTTGAGCGCGAACCGCGCTGTCATAGATCAAACGAGAAAGGAAGTTATACTCCTCCAATGGAGGTAAACCATCTCTGGAATTGATGGCTAGAGCAATCGCGTCCGCATATTTTTTCCAGTCAATGTGTCTTGTGAGGTCATATGCCATGTTTATAGATTCAGAAGAATTCGACCAAATGGTGATGGAAATTTTGATTAGCAAGTGATCACTACCGTTGGGGTTCTGGATTACATTCCACTTGCAATCTAACGATAGTCAATTCGAGCAGAGCGAGAGGTCAAGAGCACTTGGGTTAGCAGGAGGTTTAGGTACACGTGTTGTTTCCCCAGTGTTCAAAACGGTCATATTGAAGCTGTTACAAAGGTCATATATCAACAATGAACGATTGTCGTCGTACTGTCCCCACCAGGCAGTACCGTGAGAGTTGAAGTCTCCCAAGATCAATCGTGGCTCAGGAAGGAGTGAGCACATGTCATCAAGTTGTTTGCGGCTAACCGCAGCTCTCGGAGGCCAATACAAGCTGACAATACAGAGGTCTTTGCCTCTGATGTTTGCATGACAAGCAACAGCTTCGATCCCTCCAATAGGTGGAAGGTCAATTCTAAAAAATGAGTGGCACTTATTGATCCCCAAAAGCACCCCTCCGTATCTATCATCACGGTCCAAGCGTATAATATTAAAATCGTGGAAAGAGATATCATCTCGCGAAGAAAGCCAAGTTTCGGACAGAGCAAAAACATCACAATTGAAGTTATGAATTAAAAATTTGAATGTATCCAATTTAGGGATAAGACTACGACAATTCCACTGTAAAACAGTGATATCTCCGACCTCTCTATTTGAATTAGCCATCAAGAGAGATAATCATTGCAAGGAGGGGCCATGTTTGCATCAATTGTTGCAAAATTGTCTTTAATACTGGAAGCATTGAGATGACAAGGGTTCTGATGGAGTCGGAAACATTAAAACACGTGAAGATTTGATCCAAAAGGTCAGACAACTTTATAAATCCCGATTGGGAAGTTGAGCTTGACGGCGAAACAGGGACAGTTGGGGTTTTTGATGTCCCCTCGAGTGCTGGGTCGTTCGAAGATGAAATATTCCCACGGAAGCCAGGAGGAACCTGGTTTTGTTTGTCCGCTGCACTCGATTTTTTAGGCAAGCTAACAGAGGATATAACCGTGGGGACTTGTTCTTGAACTTTGGGAGTGGTCACATTTTTGCGCCGGGGATTCCCTTTGAAAATAAACGGTGTGCCCCCGCTAGCTGTATCCGCTTCCATTTCATCAACTGGCAACGTGGAAAAGGTATTGTGTGTTGAGATTGGTTGTTCTTGTTGTTGGGTCAGTGGCGAAGCGCCCTTCAAAATTTCCGCAAATGTGCGCTTCGAGCGTTCCTTTAAAGAGCGCTTCTGTTTCTCCCAGCGACTCTTGTAATTTTCACAAACTGAGAGCTCGTGTGGGGATCCCCCGCAATATGGACATTTATGCTCAGTCGCACTGCTGGATTTCCCCTCATGTTGCTCTCCGCAAGTGGCACAGCGCTCCTTGTTGGCACAATAATCCGAAGTGTGACCAACTGACTTGCATTTGTTGCAAGTCATGGGCTTTGGCACGAAGAGTCGTACAGGTAGTCTGAATTTGTCCACCATAACGTAGTCAGGGAGGGCGGCACCAGCAAAGGTGACTCGAAACGAGTCGGACGGCGTAAATTTAGTTTGGTCCCCATCATGGGAAAGTTTCCCGAGTTGGCGACAGTCCAAGATTTTCACTTCCATTGAGGGGAGCTTCTTGAACTTGCCTTTTCCTTCTGCTTTTATTTGTTCGCTCGTCAGACCCGTTTCAGTTATCACCCCCTCAATTTCTACGTTATGGGAGGGTATAAATGTTCGATATTCGAGAGTGAAATGTTGATCAGCAACAATCTCGTTTGCGTGTTTCCGTTCATTCACGACAACTCGTAATTTGTTCGGTCTAACCCTGCGAATTTCAGATACAGAAGTGTATCTGGCCAGATCTTTCATGATCTGAATCACGTTAAGGTTTTTTCCTTTCGGTTTTGGCCGGAGGAAAACAACCCAAGGGCCAGTTCCAGGTGCATCTTCTGGATAAACTCTGACACGTGGAGCGGAGACAACAGAGGGGGAAGACGAGGACGAGGATGAGGATGAGGACGAGGACGAGGATTGGGTTGGATCGGAAGCATCAGAAGGGGGAAGCGAAATCGATGATGGGAGAGGGGGAGTGGAAGTAACAGTGGGTTGAGAAGGGAGGCTTGCAATTTTCTTAGAGGGGGGCTTGGTAGGATGAGCGGATTCGTCCCCAGAAGAATTATCTTCCTTATGAGGGACTCGTTTATGTTTTTTTCCCAGATCTTGTATGAGATTCATTATCGGAGATCTCCATCTCTGGAGATCCTCCACTATTCTCCATTTTACAAAAAATTCTGTCTTATTTCTAAATTATTATTGATTTTAACAATAATCTTAAAAAAATAGCAAAAAAAAATTATGATAATAATATTAAACACTGAACAAATGAATTGAATAATAATATTAATAATAAATATGTGTACCTTAATATAAAAGTTGTTCCAATAATGCGCTCTACTGCCCTAATCAGGGAGAGACAGAGGCTACGCGCTACGGAGACAACACAATAGCGCAAGAATAGCTTACGCAGCCACGTGATGATGAATCCCGTTTGCGACAGTCACGCGATGGCGATCCCGTTATGCCGAATCAGTTCAACAGCCGCAATCCGGCTCGCTGCAAGAGCGCTGGTTCCTTTGTTCCTTCGTTCCACTTAACAAAAGGTCAGGTCGAAAGCGGACAGCAATGACCTTCACTCGTACACGATTCACTCGTACCAATAGCACAATAGCAGTGGCAAGTGGCAACGCACAATACCGACACTGAACTTTACTCGTCAAGAGTTGGATAGCGAATGAGAACTTTAATGTTATAAATAATTGAATAATAAAACTGACACTCTTCGTGGTGTAGGCTTCATTTTAACCATGCATTTGCAAAAAAGTGACTGTCTAAACCAGCGATAAAATGTTCGCGTTAGCAAATTTGCAATTCAAATTAAGTTTCGAAGCACAAAACCCAAGTTTTCGGGTGTACAGTATTTTTCCAAAGAAGAATAGCTAATTGGCTTTAATTTAATATTAGGCTGTCAATAAAGTCCTGCGGTATTTCCGCGAGGTGTCGTTGTAAGCGCGTAGTTCTAGTTGTATTCATTGTATCGAGTCATACTATAGCTTGTTGGAAAGGTATTTTTGCGTGCTATAATATAGTCCTTGACAGTGTTTTGTTTGGTTAAGTCGTTCGTGAGTTAGAGTGTGGCAAATATGGATCAAAATAAAGAGAAAATCCGACATATTTTACAGTACTACTATGACAAAGGCAAAAATGCATCTCAAGCTGCCAATAAAATTTGTGCAGTTTATGGACCCGATACAGTTTCCATTTCCACCGCACAACGATGGTTCCAACGTTTTCGTTCTGGTGTAGAGGTCGTCGAAGATGCGCCACGCTCCGGAAGGCCTGTCGTCGAAAATTGCGACAAAATCGCTGAATTAGCCGAGATAGACCGGCAAAAAAACATCTTTGACCGTATCGACGCATGTGAATCGCTGCTGAATCGCAACAAAATCGACCCGTTTCTGAAGCGGATGGTGACTGGCGATGAAAAGTGGGTCACTTACGACAACGTGAAGCGCAAACGGTCGTGGTTGAAGCCCGCTGAAGCGGCTCAGACGGTGGCCAAGCCCTCATTAACGGCCAGGAAGGTTCTGCTGTGTGTTTGGTGGGATTGTCAAGGAATAATCTATTATGAGCTGCTTCCCTATGGCCAAACGCTTAATTCGGACCTGTACTGCCAACAACTGGACCGCTTGAAGGTAGCACTCATGAAGAAGAGGCCATCTTTGATAAACAGAGGCCGCATTGTCTTCCATCAGGACAACGCCAGGCCACACACTTCTTTGGTGACGCGCCAGAAGCTCCGGGAGCTCGGATGGGAGGTTCTTTTGCATCCGCCGTATAGTCCGGACCTTGCACCAAGTGTCTACCACCTGTTTTTGTCCATGGCGAACGAGCTAGGTAGTCAGAAGTTAGACACAAAAGAGGCCTGTGAAAATTGGCTATCCGAGTTTTTTTGCCAATAAGGAAGCGAGCTTCTATAGCAGAGGTATTATGAAGTTGGCATCTCGTTGGGAACAAGTCATCAAACAAAACGGCGCATATTTGACTTAAAACAGATGATTGTAACTAATTTTATGAACAAATGAAAATTCAAAAAAAATACCGCAGTACTTTTTTGACAGCCTAATATATCGATCATCTGAATCGGTCCATCAGCTCAAAAGTTATATATATATATATTTTCGCTGTTCGGAATTTGAGACAAATGTAATAAAACATATTGTTAGCTTTTTTACCATGAATATGTATTTTTAAACCCATTTTATGGTGGAAAAATGGAACAAAATGCTCTATTGTATTCAAAAACCACATTAATTTCGCGAAAAAGCACCATTTTGAGTAATGAGACAGTGTTTAATGGCCAACAAAGCTTAAGTGTTTGGAATTTGAGACAAAACGATACTAGAATTACGAGGAATCAATAATTCATTGATTTCTTAGGAAATATCAACACTAGGACCATGCGATTCTCTCTAGCTTCCTCTTTCGTCGTTCGTTATTGATTGGCGTGTTGTTATTTTGACGTAGAACTACGTCTTTCATTCAGGGTGCCAAATCAGAAAACAGGTCACTATTTTATGAAATAAAGTTACCGTTAATAACTATTTTTGACACGAACGGATTTTTGCGATTTATATACCAAACGAATCGGAAATTCCCTAAGATTTGTTTGATATGCTATACATTACAATCCCCTGGTGTGTAAATGGTTAAAATTCACGAAAACTATAAGCGTTTCCATTTTCAAAATTTGTTCTGCTGATTTGTGACCTTTTTTACCCATACCGTCAATATCGAGCAACTTTTCGACAAGCAACGAAGGGGAAATCTTAAGATTAAAAGTCTCTGTGAACAAAGCAAAAGAAGAAGACCGAAGGGGAATATTTGCCTAGAGTATAAACAGTGGATCTCGCTGAGGCAAACTTTCAGTCTCGTTCTGTATTTAAAACAATGGACATCGCTTGTTTTGCGTCATCACATGCCTGCTATCGTCGGCTCTCTCCAGTATTAGGGGCTGTCAACATACCATACCACGTGGACAATTTTAGGGGGGAGGGGGGGGGTGTTACGAAAATGTCCACGCTTGTCCACGATGAGAGGGGGGAGGGGGTATAGATAATTTCCACGTGGACAAATAAAATTAAACTCGAAAGCCCAGAAAAAAATTATTTTCCAGGGCATTCATCTTGTACCGTTATGGAATCATTTAATTAAATAAATTAATTGAACATTATTATTAGTAATTTAACAACTCCGCTGACATTAATCACATAAAATCCAACCGTTCCATACGTATGACATTTAGTCGAAAACTTGGTAGTAGTCCCAGTTCTAGAAAAGAACGTTTGGGCTGGACCTTAATTTACCATCCAAATTCATAACAATTTTCGCTGTCAGCCTTGTGAATGTGACGGTGTAAATATAGTTTGTGACCTATTTTGTAACGATCAAACTTACAAAACTACTTTTCCTAAGTTTACGACCACCAATTTGATAAATGGAAGCCTTGACTTGAAAGGGATCCATTGCACAATGGTCCAGGAGATGCATTTAAGTGGAAATTAGCATTTAGAGCTTGACAGTTATTCTCTAGAAAAAAACTGTCTTAGATAAAGTTCTTCTTCTTCAATGGCACTAACGTTCCTACAGGAACTTCGCCGTCTCAACGTAGTATTACTTGCGTCATTTTTATTAGTACTTAGTTGAGATTTCTATGCCAAATAACACGCCTTGAATGCATTCTGAGTGGCAAGCTCTAGAATACGCGTGATCACAGTGCAAGTCGGAGGAAATTTCTTTGACGAAAAATTCCCCCGACCAGAACGGGAATCGAACCCGAACACCCGGCATGTTAGTTATGACGCTAACCACTCGGCCACGGGAGCACCTTAGATAAAGTTGTTACTCATGATAGAGTGCTCGTTTTTATGTTGTCAAAAATAGGGTGACCAAAATTGTCGATGAAATAAAAAATCTAACTTTCTTATCATAGTAAACATAGTTCGACAATGTTGTTCGACAATGTTGTGAGATGTCTCTATTTGAGACGTCTTTGCAGAACAAAGTTTTTCTCCATCTCTTGAAATAACCGGTATAGCGCCTTTTTTCTAAGTTACGTTAGGGTCACCATGAAAAAAACTGTTTTTTTGCTCTAACTTTTATATTTTAAATTGTACATGCAAACTGTCTTCGAAAGGCTTTTAGGGCATACTAATACAAACATTTTTCGATGCAGAACTTGTCAATATCCCAACTTTACTCAAAGTTATTGATATTTCTTCCCAAAAAACACGTTTGCATGTAAAATTTGAAATATAAAAGTTAGAGCAAAAAAAAAAACAGTTTTTTTCATGGTGACCCTAACGTTACTTAGAAAAAGGCGCTATATCGGTTATTTCAAGAGATACAGTAAAAATTTGTTCTGCATAGATGTCTCAAATAATTGTAGCTACAGCATTGTCTCTTTTTTCTTGATCATTTTCATTGAAATATATATTCTAAAAGTAATGGACATAAACTGTGAGCGATCGATTTATTTCCATTGTTAGGTGATGATAATTTATACCGCCAGAATGAAGATAATACAACAGGCTGTTAGTATTGTAGTTTAAAAAATTGTGGACATTGTTTTCCTAAATGCGGGTTTTGATTTAGTTTCCGTTCATGATAAAAAAAAACACTTCGTTTCTATCTCTTGAGAACTTTCAAGATTTTGCAAAACTGGAAGACGAACAGAAAATTCTATTTGATGTGCACGAGTCGTATCTCTGAAGAAGGGTTTCTAGCAGCGATGCTCTTTATTGTTCTTTATTGAAATGTGCTAAATTGTGAATTACTCTTCTATGGGTTGGCTCGGAAAGTTCGTGCTGCCATTGATGACAAACAATTCGAGGAATCTATCAAGAATAATACTCGGCACACGACAGATGAATTAACAGATTCACAAAGATATCAAAACATACCGTCCCTGAGCATCTGGTGAAGCAAGCTTACACAAACTACTAGGGCATATGGGTATATGGGTATTTGACCGAAATAAACTCTATTGATCACATCTTTATCTGCGACTCGTTCTATAAGCGTTAAAAATGTCGTTTGATGGGCGATGAAAAGCTCAATAATAAACAACAATTTAGAAAATCTTGGAATAATCGACATAAACCGTTATCTATTCCCAAAGCAGGTCCTCACTCGCAGAAAGTCATGCTGTATGTCTGGTGGTATTGAAAAGTTATGGGCTACAAACAACCAGTCTTTAAATTTTAATAAATACAGCACGCAGGTGGACGAATTGAGGGAAGGGAATTTGACAAGGTTTTTTGTAGCCACTAGACACTTTCCAGCCTTGTTTTGGGTTCTGTAAAAGCGAGGGTGTACCATTGTTGCTCAAACGATCTGTGTTTAAGTCGAGTAATTCCGAAAATATTTCGCAATATCAAAATAATTGAGGGGCTTAGAATGAAAGGGGTGTAAGTGATTTGATCGATTTCTCTTCAACGACTCTCTCTTTTGGTCATACCTTAGCTGCAAATACATTCCCAGCTGTATTTGATAATGTGGAAGATAGGTCAGAAACTCATCTATCGGATTCTATTAATTGGAACGTTTTTGCAGTTGAGTTATTAACTAAATAAAATGTTGATGAAGAGAAATCGATCAAGTCACTTACACCCCTTTACATTCTGAGCCCCTCAATTGTAATGGGATGATGAATCTACGGATCAGCGAAGTAAATGGGATCCGAAATCGACCACTGTTGACCGACTTTAAGTTCGAGCGGCAACTCGGTTATAACTTGAACAGCATGATGAGAATATTACTATTGCAACTATATCATCGGTACTTTTCGAACCAGCAATGCTGTTGGGAAATTGAGAACCTTACAGAGAATGTGCGTGATGTAGCTTGTTAGAGAGTTACAATGTAGAACGTTTCGACAACCATTTGGTCGAAACTATCAAATACACTTGCTGTAGCATTTATAAACATTAGACTAGCGTGAGTTATAAAAAAATTTGATCAGGCTACTTGTTTGCTACTTTTTTGATCTTGGGTGCTGGTAAAACAGGAGCTTCACACAAACGAGATTAGAGCAATTCACAGACCATTTCGTGAATTCATAACGAAATGACTGAACAATTCTGAGATGCTGAATGTATGTTCAGGAACAGTTATAGCATAATTTTTTCACGCACAGAAGCGATAACATGCTCCAGCCGGTGTACATGTATTACTGAGTGAATTTCTAAGCGGGCGCCAGCATATATACAGATTTATGGAATTTCAATAGTCTGTTTTAGAAGCAATTTTCAAACTATTGAAACAAGTTTTTGGATCAATAATTAACAAGCATATAACAAGTAGATAATTTATCTTTTCGATCTTTCGACCAGGTGTCTTGACCAGAAGCCAGACAAGAATAATTGCATTGAGACCATACAATGTCTTTCTCAGCAACAATTTTGTGGTACAAAAAGATGGCGTTACCCAACATGTAACGTATCCTAGATATTCGGTGACATTGATTGTTGAATTTTAGAACATTTTAGACGCTTCATGAATCCACTAAACCAATCTCTCCCGGCTAAGCGAGTTTTATATTGAACGGATTAGTAAACTTATTTTTTTCACCTAATTCAAATGCCATTTCCCGGATATCATATGACGTCAAACCAAATAGTTGATTTTGCAGGTCGAGAATATGATTGACCATCTCCAGTTCCTGCTGAAATGAAAAAAAAAACCGTTCTGTGTGTTGTTTTTATAGTTTACTCGGTTAAAGATAGAGGGCGCTACATCTCTATATATATAAAAATGTTCGGTTCGTTTGTGTACGCGTCAAAAACTCGAAAAGTACGGAACCGATGTAGCTCAAAGTTGGACACAATATACAATACACTTCAAGGAATGTTGTTACGGCATGAAAAATTGGAAAATTGAAAGAAAAATGATTTTATATATGACCAGAGTGCGTTTCTGAAATTGAGCTTCTAATGAAAATCGACTATTCAGCAAAGAATATGTGTTCTATGTGATGGAAACATCTTTTTTTCCACGTGTTTGACGACAAAATTATGAACTGAAATTGTGTTTCGAAGTGATTTAAAATTTATCGATCTCCCTCATCTATCTCTATATATATATAAATGTTCTATTCGTTTGTGTACGCGTCAAAGACTCGAAAAGTACGGAACCGATTGAGCTCAAACTATGATACAATATACAAAACAACCAAACACATCTAGGATTGTTGTTACAACATAAAAAATTAAAAATTCAACTCAACCATGCAACCACAATGTGCCACAGCAAAGCGTGGCAGGGTACAGCTAGTTTTTTATATTTTTTTCTGGGAAGCTGACATAACATATCCAAAAATCAGAGAGGCGTTATTTGTTGTTTTTGAGTTATGATTTTTCAAAATTAACCGATGGTCCGAAAAAATTTTCCCCTTTTTTCCACCACTAAAATTCACTTTGAACCACTGCACCGATTCAGATGATTGACATATCAAATTAGAGCCTATGAGATAATCTTCTTTAAAAATAAACTGGCGAGAAAAAAAGGAATTTTGTTTTCGTAATTATTATTTGTTTTTTTATAGTTTACTCGGTTAAAGATAGAGCGCGCTTGTCATCCAAATTGACAAATGAGGGGCTTAGAATGAAAGGGGTGTAAGTGATTTGATCGATTTCTCTACATCGACTGTCTCTTTTGGTTATAGCTTAGCCTCAAAAACATTCCCAGCTGAATTTGGCAATGTGGAAGATAGGTCAGAACCTCACCTATCAGATTCTATAGCAAACTTAAATTGGAACGTTTTTGCAATTGAGTTATTAACTAAAGAAAAAGTTGATGAAGAGAAATCGATCAAGTCAAGATCAAGAGAGAGCACACCCCTTGCATTCTAAGCCCCTCAAATACAGTTAGAAATGTGTTTTCAGCTATGTTCTGACCAAAAGAGAGAGAGAGTCGATGAAGAGAAAATCGAATAGGGGAACTAGAGGAATGTGGTGGAATATTGTAGCTCAACTAATTGTGGTTCAAGATAGTAAGTAAAAACCGCTTACTTATGAAAATTAGAAATAGTACATTTTTTATTATTAGAAAAAAAAAGTTGAAAAATCGAACTTTTTTTTTGTGAGGAGGTAAAGTGGTCACCTTTGGGGTTAGCAAAGTTTAGTAGATTTATGCATGTTTTTTCTTGGACAAATTTGTTTAAATCATTATTGAAATAATAGGTACATGTATGAAATGAGCTAGGCCTATTCACCTAGAGTCGTAATTGAAATTTTCTCATGCGTACAAAAACGTAGTGGGAAACACATAAGGGTCTGTCCACATACCACGTGGACAGAAAAAGCACGATTTTAGACTCCCCCTCCCCCTCCGTGGACAAGCGTGGACATTTTCATACTCCTCCCCCTGTTGTCCACGTGGACATTTTTTATTATTTTATTAGATCAATTTAGGAAATAAGTGAATTGCCCGTAAATTAAAATTTAATTCCATTTAATTTTATTTTGTTTCAAATTTTACTAGCTACACCACATTTTGTTGTGGCATATTGAGGTTTTATGGCAGAAAAATGAGAAATGGGTATGCATATTTTGCATATGAATTTCATTTAAAAATACTTGTAATATAATATTTTTTTTATTATCTGCGATGATATAAAGGCTATTTGGTTTGCAAACACGGAAATGCGCAATATCCAATAACGATCCGTATCCGAATATGAGCCACACAATTTTAAAGATTGATCTTGAGCAACGCCAATCGAATAAAAATAAATGGATTTAAAATAGTTATCGGATGCAATTTTAGTTCACGAACAACTATTCTTGATTGTATACTGTGTCATAATATGAGCTCTATCAGTGCCGAACTTTTCGAATTTTTGAAGCGCACAAAAAGGGAAAACACACAAAGGGACGAAATTTTTGAGCGAATTCGAAACGCCTATACTGCCGTTCTATGCATCGTTGTCCCATGTTCCGAAATCAGCAACCGAGAAAAATGCAATCAAAGATTTCTAGCATATTTGTCTACCAGAAGCTTTAAGTATTCCAATTTAGCAATACACCGGGGTTTTTATTAGCAGTAAACTGTTGTCTAATGAAATGTGAAAAGTTTCCCTCACTTAAATCTATCAAGCTTGATTACGGACTTAAAAATTCATGGTGGGACAGTTATGTCCAGAATACCAACATGGGACAATTGAACTTGATGTTGTTTTTTGAAATACTGGGAACAAACAATAAGTTTTTTTTTGTGTTTTTTTCCGAAAGATTATGCATAAAAACATTGTTTTATGAAGAAGGTAGTGATCTGCAACACCCTTGCAGAATATAAATCTCATTGTTATTAGGCACTCGCTAACAAGGTATACACGTGATTTGTTAACCTTTTTTTCGTTTGTTTGAGAATTTCAAACCAGAAATGAGTGCATTAGCCCTGCTGGAAGCGTGGCATAAAATTCTTGTACTTGTACCGTTTAATTTATTATGGATCTACAACAAAATAGATGATGGGACAGTTATGAATAGAATATCAACATGGGACAATTGAGCGTGATGTTATTTTTTAAAAGCTGGGAACAAACAATCTATCGAGTGAAAAATTATCCTTTAATTTTAAATTTCATGGAATAATGAGCGCACAACAAAACGATGGCCAAAAATGTCCAATACAAACTTGAAAACATTCAATACAAGATCCAGTTTTTGCTTTGACAAATACAGTATTATATGACCGAGTTACAGCGTTTCAAAAATCATTCAAAATTTTCGTTGTCGCATTTTGCTCCTCAATTTTTTTTGTCGAGTGTAGTTCTTTGCTTACTCCGGAATATGATCAGTCACAGGAAATGTCGGTTCATTCACACACTCGATTCCCTTTTTGTCGTCAGGGCAATACGAAATGTTTTCCGTAATCGTACGGGGTTTTTTTAACGGGCGCTAATAGCGTTTTAAAAATATTTTCGATATTGAACATAAAAACTCAAAATTTTAAGTTTACCTCTAAAAGTTACTAAGGTTTCATTAATTTAAATATTTTACGACTGCATTCTACGCAATTTTTTTTATCTTTCAAATGAGCAAGATGATTATTTTAGAGAACTTTCTAAATTAGAGTCAGCTCGAGATATACAATTAGGCTCGAGAAAAGTTCAATAATTCTGTCATAGTTGAGAATTGACCATACGCGTAGACGGATTTTTTCATCAAATATGATCCTCTATCACCTCCTGAAATATTCCGAATCGGCTACCTAATTCCATGTATAATTTTATCAAAATACTGAATGCTATCAGAATACTATCACTCAACTGTTTTAAGTTTGACGACTAGTGGTAAAATCATTTTCCGCAATTCTCTATGAAAATCTATACAGACTAAATATATGTTCTTGAGATATAACAAAATGTATGAGACGTTAAATTCGATGAAAAATCAATTACGTATATCATGAAATCTCAACCATTATAGAATCGTTTAATTTTTATATGTAACAAATATTTGAACACGTTTGACTAAGCAGCACTCTCAGGCGGCTCAATTCATTTATTGATAGATACCGAGAGTTTGGCATTTTTGTATATGTAATATGAAATTTAATTTTAAATGCATAGGTGATTGTATTGGAAAAAAACTCTTCCTGTCCACGTGGACTCAGTCTATACTCCCTCCCCCCTCTCCATGGACTCCCCACTCCCCCTAAAGTTGTCCACGTGGTATGTGGACGGCCCCTAACGCTTTTCATAATGAGGCTTGATTTTGGTTGGGGTGGCATATTTATCGTGGGTCAAAACCACAAAAGTTCCACTGAAGTACAACGTGCCTAAAAAGTCATGAAATTCTTCAAACATAAGGTGACTATCAATACGGTGTCAAACTATCAAACAAGCAGGTGAGCACTTTCCCCCACTATCCTATGTCACTCACCCCCCTTTTCGTTTGAGCCACTCAATTAATAACTCAACTTAGATTAGTTGACATTTGACGTCAGATCGCTCTATTCCGACGCTTTGTTCTGATCTACAACCTCACTTGCGTTACCATTGGGTGATTCACTGACGGCCAAACCGGGAGGCTTAGCTTGCTCGCCGTTACACATCTTTTCCATTATAGACAATTAAACAAAAAGTTTCGATGCAAAACAATGCTTTAGATTGAAATTATTACACCTGAAAATACGTACTCTAGTCTTTCCTTAATCAACTACCGACTGAAACCGACCAAGTTCTCCCGTACTAATAAAGTGTCGTAAGGTTCAAACTTGCGCAGGCATCATCCCGGTACGAGAGCCTATTCTACAGCCTGCCGAAGATTGGCATGTGAGAACACCATCACCATCGCGAGGCACAGGTTGCCGGCTATAGCGCGGTGCCGACGATGAGAGCCTTCGAACGATTTACGTGGCTCGTACGGTTGATATACATGTGCTACTCTGGATGGGATGGTAGCCCCCGATCGAGCCTTTCGAGCGATGCGAAGGTGTACAACGAAGCCCACGTTGCTTCATTTGTCAGTACACCCCCAATGGCTTTAGAGGGGGGGAGCTTCTCTCAAGAGCGCGCGCGGCTCGCTATGTAACCATCGGCTTCATTACCGGGGCTGGCAATTATGAAACGTAATATTTAGGCGGATGATGATTTACGGGGACCAAAATTTAATTAATTGAAAACGGGAAGTACTACATGTCGTGTACAGCAGCGCGTGAAGTAACGTTTCGGACAGATTTTTCTCCAGCGCTGCTCGTGTAATTTATGATTGGTTCAACGTAATTCAGGCATGCTTTCCTTTGCATAAGCCTGTGCGTTTGTTGGTTTACGGCGCCAGCCGTTTGATTGGGGACGACAAAGGCCCGATTGGGTCACGTGCTGCAAATTATGTTCATTATTTTGTAAGACAGTGCAAATTTCATATTTATTTTCCTGCTTCCTCTATTTCAACTCGGCTATAAATATCCCGCCGCTGTATTCCTGAGAATTGACTTCAGGGACGCACTGACTAACACAATGCGGCCACTTTCGGTATTCCCGTTTACGACTTCGTTCCACAAATATCAGCCTACATTGAACGCAAGCGTATCTGCGAAAGAAAGACACAACGATCATTAGTCTCAAGGACAGCATCAATTTAGAAGTGATCCTCTGCAGGCGATGTTTGTTTTTTTCTGTCCTCTTAGCTTTGAAACGGCAGATGTTTTAATGCGGATTCCAATTCAAAACAACTCGGGAAACAGTTTGTGCATTGTGCACTATCGTGTATATATTTATTCCATTTTTGCTTTATGCTTGATTTGGTAGAATTTGAATTGCACAAAAGCAACATCACGTCCCAAGGCAGAGTGAATGTGCAGCTTCTGTATCGACCGAAAGAAGCCTTATTCAATTGAAAATAAAAAAACGACGCACACCTTTTTCAGTTCATCTGCTATTTTCAGCTGTTTGTTGACGGTTTTTTAAGCAAACGCCAATTAATTATTGACCCTTTTCTCCGATTTTCACAACATATGCAGTCCATCCAATTTCGAATTGCATCAATGGCTACGGAATTCTTCACGGGCGAGCAAAATAATGCTGTGCTATTCCGATGGAATCAACAATCGCATGCCGATAGGGATTTCACAGGTTTAACTGCGTTTTAAACGAATTATAATGGAAAATAAAAATTCATGACAAAAAAAATATTCCATTCGCTCCGGCAACGAGAACCCTGGACTGCAGTATGTGATAATAACAGTAAAATATGCGCTATCGGGGGTACATAAAAGAGCCAAGTATCGAGTGCCGATGCTTTTCAGGTACACATTTGGTTCCGCATAATTGGATCCCCCTGTCTCGCCATTGTTTCCCAAGTCCCAACCATTCCTGTTGGATGTCACACAAGCCCTCGACCAGTTTTGGGAAAATTTTGTATAATATTATCCTCCAGCTTCGTATTGAAACAATTATGACTGTGAATCCACACACCCGAGAAACCCGACCATCCCTAGCCGAGAATCGTCGCAGCGGACGCCGCCGCCAGGAAATCTCGCCGCTAGCAATAGTTAACGCCTGCAATCAGCGCCACTGCAAACCAACTGCCGCCACCTCATTCGCGGGAAAAACTGAGCGGACGAAAAGCCCGAAGATTGGTGATTTGGTCGGTATGTGACCATGCGGTAGCCGTGTCGACGAGCGCAAAGGTGAGCCCTGCCGCTTTTTTTTTCGTGCAGGATGCAGACTCGCGAGAGCAAAAGTGCGCGCGGGAAGAAATAAACCGCCGCGATAAAATGATTAATCAGGGGGAGGTGTGCACATAGGAGAGATATCCTCTTAAATTAATTTATTATAATTAAAATAAATATTTATAAACGAACTTATCGCGTTGTCATGGGGCTGAGAGCTGTTATCGGGCGAACGAATAGATGAATGGGGCTTACTTGCGAGGCTTCAATAGACCGGTAATGGACGGGCGTTGGCGGTTACTAGATTGTGTATACCTAGTGATTGAAAATAAAACTAAAACAGCCATTAGGGGTACTTAATGCCGTCAATAATTGAAAGCGGTGTGCTGTGCTGGGTATTCTGCAAAACAGATAATATTTTTATTTTCCTTACTTCTAAAAAATGTTGTAAATAGTCATGGTGTTGCTACCGGGAGCACTGCCTCAAAACAGCGAAGAGCGAACTGAACACGGCTGCCCTGTGGGAAACTGGGTAAATAAATGACAGTTCGTTCAACATCAAATGTGTCAAGGGAGGTAAAAAGCAAGACGGGTCTATGGTACTAGGTGAGGCCGTTTCGTCACTAAGTTGGTTAGGGGAGCGGTATATGAAAACAGTACGGAAGAAAGCAGAAGGGGAATTATTTCCTTGAAGCGTGAAAGAGACAGACTGATCACGAGCGAGCTTGGGCGCAAGCGTATTGTGTTTTGTTTACAAACAAAACACAGTAGACTTCCTAGATGGCTGAAGAGTGGTTTTAGCAAGTTGGTCCACCTTAGGATATACTTCTACGCGCCTTGGTAAAAAGAAAAGTTGAATCGGAAATAGAAATGAATTAAGGCTGATTTAGACGGTGCCAGTCGGTGCGCTAGTTGTAGAATTCAATCACTAGAGTCTAGTTACCAGATCCATGTAAACACCCGGCTCCAGTTACTTGCGCAAGTATCGCACACGTAATTGGCCGCGCCAGCGAATAGTAAATTTTCTATATACTGGCGCCAATAGATAAATGCAATTGCTTCCCAACAGTGCGCCATATTATACATTTGTGCGAAATACCAGGTAGTTTTAGTGTGGCCACATATTTATTTGTAAAAAATCTTTTTCGGCTGTGGTGTTTCTTTCAAAATTATGTTTCAACGGCATATAAAATATTACACAGCTATTAATCATTGGTGTGATGATGCGTTGACGACATTGAGACTTGTTTGATGAGTTTGGGAAGTGTCGAAAATAATGATGAATTTTCAGGCGGAATAAACACAATGAATAGAAAGAAGAATTTTAATAAAAATAACTTCTCCGTATCAAATTAGTGTTCTATGAAAAAGAAAAACATTTTTTTTGCAGGTGGTGTAAAAAATCTCATACCAAAATTGTGCCTGAAGATAATTATTAAACGGTGTTATAAAAACCAATTTTGATATGGTTTTGAGAAAATATGTAATCCGTCATTTTGTGGTGGCGGCCATTTTGGATTTACATTCCTCATAAATACAGGGAAACTTCGATATAACGTACCCTCGATATAACGTCACTCGATATAACGTACATTTTACCTCGATATAACGTACACATTTCCATAGTGTAGAGGAAAAAAAAATCCAATATTTTTTTTCTGATAGAACAATGCATTCTCTGTATTGTGATGCTAAAACATGTTTTGTACCTTCAATCAATCCCGAAATACAGCTGGTTTTGTAATTCCGGCTTCTAAATGAATCATGCTTTAATCAACAATACGAAGGGAAACATCATGAGAAAGGCTGGCTTCGTCTTCTGATTGAAGTTATTCATTGACTTTACTAAAACAGCAACACAATAATGTATTATAGACTACGTTTGTGAGTACTTTATTATGCTTCGATATAACGTACAATTCGATACAACGTACAATTTTGAAAGTGAAATGTACGTTATATCGAAGTTTACCTGTAACTGTGTTCTACTAGTCAAGCCCTTTCATTTGATACCCATATTGATAAAGTTTGGGGAAATATGTAATCCGTCATTTTGTAGCGGCCGCCATGTTGGAGTTTTAAAATCATGAAATACGCAGTTTCACAATGACTGCAGAGACCAAGGTGTGTTCCAAATTTCAGATCAATCGGTCAACCGGTAGGGGCTCGAATTTCTATCAATGTGGTAAAGCGCTACAGACAAACATGTTACAAACCTACAAACATACAAATTACAGGGCAAGCTAAATAAAAACGTTTAAAACAGTTCCTATCAATGCTTTATGAGAAAAATCTGTATTCTTACCGTACAGAATCTGCAACAAAAAAAACCGGAAAAAAATACGTTTCCGGAAAAATCTGTACATTTGCCAACACTGGATGGTTCGACGGTACAAGGAACATCAAATTCAATTCCCTCAACGTATACATGGAAGAATCTATATTCGCGTTGACGACATTGAGCTTCGTGTGTTCGATTTGTAAAGCGAAAATTATAATAGATGATAAAACCATGTAAATATCAGGAAATTTGAGTAAAAACAGCTGATTAAGATTCAGTACGATGTCTTTTTTTCTTTTTTCTTTATTTTTGAGACCTCCTGGGCTGGTTCGTTTCAGCAAAAACGGCCGAAACCATGCCGCGATGTGCGCTTACTATAATTCATTTTACATGCACATACGGATAAGCAATTAAAAATAAAACAATAAACAAAAAACAGATTTCGTCACGAGAAGTTCCACGCATTTGAGCTTTTTTTTCCCTTTTCGTTTGACGAGGATGTCCGTTTACCATGGCCACAGGTAGGGAATCCGCGCCGCTCGAAGATGCCGACTGTTCTTGTTCCCCTTATCGTGAAGGGAAAGGAACAAGGATCTCCGATTTGATCATAAGTTTTTTGTTCAAATTTTAAAAAACAGATCGGCATCTTTCAAAAAACAGCAGTGCAGCAGTTCGTGAAGGGTCGTCGCCAAGCACATCACGAATGCTCCCGCTGATCCTGTGTAAGTTCCGGAGGTTCTCGTACTTTGGGCAAATACAGACGATGTGTTCGACTGAATTGCGAACATCGCACAAGTCACAAAGGGGATGAAAGGGTCCTCTGTTGAAGTTATGAGACATGTTGCAGTGGCCCGTTCTTAACCTGGATAAGATTCGTTGCTCTCTCATCGTTTTGACGTCTTCGAATCTGGTGATGGATCCTTTGATTCTCCGGAGGAACAGCGTCGCTTCAACGGACCATTTTTCCGCCCAAAAACTTTTGAAGGTGCTGGCGATCCATAGTCTGATGTCGTCTAGCGGTACTTTGCGCTTAACGCGTTGTCCAAGGTGACCGATTCCGGCAAAACGGCACATGAGGACTGTATCCGGCAGCAGATACCTCCTGATAGCTTGTATCCATGGGTGCCTAGTGGTAGTCGCGCCAACAGCATCGATGACGCTAGCCGAGTCGGTAACTATCAGGATCGGTTTGCTTGACGGCATAGTGACAGCTTTAAAGATTCCGGCAGCTTCGGCTGAGAACACCTGGCAAAGGTCGACGAGCTTCTTGCTGGAAATAAGAGAGTTATTATGACCGCTTGCCCCAAAACCAACTCCTTGCATCCCTTTGGAACCGTCCGTGTAGCGAATTTCATAATTTTGATATTTTCTTGAGACAAGTTCGACGAAGGTTTCGGAAGTTGTTCCTGATTGTATCATCCACTCGGACCACCGGCAACCTCCAGTCGTTAGTCCCAAACCAAAGCTGTTTAGCTATCGGTGGAAGGTTTGAGTGTGTCACCTGCTGCAAGATTTCGTTCGTTAAAACAGTCAGGTGTGTCTCCTTACCTCCGCTGGTTTTAGCGAGGAAGCTCGCCGTTCTGGAGACTATCGCTGCGTCTACAAAAATGTCAAACGGAGGTTCTCCTGTTTCGGCGCATACCGAGGCTGCTGGTGTTAATGGTAGCAGACCAGAGATAATCCGTAGTGCATTGTTGTAAATCGGTGTTACAGTTTTTAGGAGTTTATCTCTGGCCAGGCATGTCACTTCGAGACCGTAGTTGAGGCGGCTGTTGATGATGGCTTTGGCCACCCGTAAACGGATCGTTCGGTTGTTACTCCGGTGAGGTTTGGAGATGGTTTTTAAGAGGTTTAACCGAGTGGCACAGCTTTTCTTCACCTCGTCGAAGTGGTGCTGGAAGTTCAGGTTGCAGTCAACCACCACTTCCAGGATTCTCAACGTTCTACGGCGGGGAATGCGGTCGTTGTAGAGTTTGACTCCCGAATTGCAACCTTGGTGTTTGTGACTGCATACCACCATGTGACCACTCTTTTGCGCCGAAAGCCGAAAACCTCATTTGACAGCCCATTTACCGATAGCATTGGTAGCTGCCTGGATCTTGATGCGTGGTGCCCTGTGCGTGTTCCCCACCACTACCAAAAGGATGTCGTCCGCATACGCGAATACGGATACTCCCTTCGGTATAACCCGGAACAGGCTGTTCATCGCTATCAGGAAGAGAGTGACGGCTAAGACGGAACCTTGAGGTACACCAGTTTCTTCATGAAGGCGCCTGGAGCTGGTGTTCCCAACTTTTACCTCAAAGGTCCGGTTTGTCGCGAAGTTTTTAACAAAGTACAGCAGGTTTCCGTCTACCCCCAAGTCAGCCAGTGTTTTAAGAACTGGTGGAATCCAGGTTCGGTTGTACGCTTTCTCTAGATCCAGGGCTACCATCTCCAGATGCTGTCGATTTTTTCTGGCCTCAGCTACCACCTCTCCAAGGGATGCGAAATACGTGTTTGTGCCCATCCCCGGTCGAAAGGCAAATTGTCGGCAGTCCAACTTCCTGTTTTCGGTCAAGTAGGTCAGTACGATGTGTTTTAATTAATAAAATAACGTGAAGTAGAAATTTTCATTCAAATTTTGATAATTCAAAACTGCCTCCGGGCCTACAGAACTCATAAAGATTAATTTGCTTCCCTAAATGGTTAACGCCACCAGACGTCGACACTGTCATTCGTCATCGCGGATAAAGTGACAGCCAAGCTTTCCAGTTGCTGAAAATATGTATAAACGCACAGCATCAGTCAACTGGTGATCTAAATATGGCGTGCTGTTGACGTTCAAGTATACTGACTAACTGGCGGCCAATTAAGTGCGCTACACATATAGCGTCACCGTCACCGTCCCGTCAACTATTTTCTTGGACTTATTTTGCCGACGTCAAAGTTGCCGGTGATGGTGTATGTGAATGCTACCATACGATTTCCATGGGAGAATATTTGACATTTCATTCCTTTATGTTGACTGCATGGTGACGGGACGGTGTATGTGTAGCGCACTTTACTGGTCAACGTATAATGTGCGAATCTCATAGAACGTTACGGAAAAGAACGTCCACTTACCCTCAACGTCTCCACCAATTCACACATGCAGTCAATGCTTGCATAAGCACCGTCACGTCAAATGTCAAACGAATGATCTATTCAAATTAGCATGCCTAGAATCAGTTCTAAATATAGAAAAATTCAATGAAAATCATTTAATTATATTATTTGAATACTTAAACTGCGTAGTCCCGACCCGTATTCAACAATAATAATATATAGACTATTTCTCTCAGCTAGTCGCGAATGATTTTGATTCCGAAATTTAGAACTAAGAGATATGTTGGCATGAAAACTACAACCAAAATTAAACAAAAGCCGTGACACAAATCCCAGACAAAAACCCAACGAACCGTCCCTCTCCGACAATTAGTCTTCTCTACAAATCCTGCCGGTCGTTTTCGTTGAACGTATGCTGACGGGTCGTTACGTTGCCGGTGTATGTGAATGTTTTCAAAAGAATTGTATGGTAGAATAACTGACATGACGTGACGTAACGGGACGTGAACGTGACGTGGATGTTATATGTGAATCGCACTTAGATCAGCCATTAGAGAGAAGTGCGATTATTGACGTAGAACTACGTTTTTCCCGAAGGGTGCCAAATCAGAAAACAGGTAACGTTTTTGTGAAATAAAGTTAACGTTAATAACTATTTTCACAGCGAACAAATTTTGATACTTTGCACACCAATGGAATCGGAAATTCTCTAATATTTGTTTGATATACTATACAGTAAAATCCACTAATACCTAAACAGTTTCAATTAATGAAAGCATTCTCATTTTTCCATACATTTGTTCTGCCGATTTGTGTGCATTCCCGAACAGAGCTGCCAATAACGAGCAACTGATACATTCGTTTCTGCCCGTTTTCAACATATTCGTTTTAAATAAGCCATTCACGATTTGAAGCCACACCACTTTTCGTTTGGTGGTTTTCGAAGCAACGTAGTTGCCGCAGAGCGTCGAGCGGGAGGGGATTGTTTTCTTGGCAGGTGCAGGAGGAGTATGGAATAGAGTTTCTATCCACAAGGGCCCTTCTCAGGGCTAGAGGCGGGAAACAAAAATAGAATAGACTGAAAACACAGACACGAGTGATATGAGTGGATATCATTCATGCCTAAAGCCGGGTTCAGACGGTGCGAGTAAGCATACGAGTCGGTCTAGTCAGTTACTGCAGTGCAGCTACTCACACCGTGTGAACACATCATGCCAGTTAGTGTCATGCGAGATCCGGCGTGCGAGCTACTTCAAAGTTTTTTGATTTTACTCGCACTCGCATCCCTCAAAACGTCAAGAACAAAATTTAGCGTTCGAATCAGGGATGCCAAATGTCTCTATTTTTAAGTTATTACTTATGCGAAGATATTTATAGACTTGAAAATTATTGGAAAAACAAATTAAAACCTCATAGTTTCCAAACGAAATCGTTGTTATTTTGTTTTGCACGCTTTATTTTTGTGAGTTTTTGAGAGTTTTCTTGAGAATCTCTAATATAGAATCATCATCGGACACAATTTTCATTCAAAATTCACTCACTTGCAAGTCGTGAGTGAATTTTGAATGAAAATTGTGTCCGATGATGAAAATGTATTGTTCTAAATAACAGAATGCATATTCGATTTAAAAACGTACATTTTCATTCATTACTTTCATTTTGACGCGTATTTTTTCCACCTGTAAATCTACTATCATTCTAATTTCACAAATTGGTACACGAAGCTGGCAAGGCGAAATAAATAAAATTTGAAAAAAATCTTTTAGACTGCGATTTATAGCATCACATACTTCCGGAATTATCTTAGCTGTGGATGCTTTCGAGATTCTAAAAAATATCGCCAACAATCTGAACGATATTCCAGAAGAAAGGCACACCAATGTCGTTTTTTAATTTCGCTCTTGCAGGTATAGCATCCCTCATGAGTGTATCTTGGCGTTGTATTTTTGGAACAACGAAATCCAATTGTGTTTCCACTTATTCAGGTGTTTTTCTCAACACTGCTCTGTACTCTAGAGGATCATCATCGTAGAGTTCCTCCAATATTGTATTTGTTTTCTTTGCATCCAATTCCTGGCCCGAATCCTCTTGCCTTTCTGTTTTTTTTCGGATAGTACCTTCAGTTCGAAGAAATTCAGCACAATTTGTTTTTATACACAGTCAGCGTGTATTTCGCGATGAATTGTGTAACGACAAATGCAACTGAAAACCTGAGACGAAAACTGCCAATAGAGAAGTCGATTTCGGATCAATCATCTGTCAAATTCGGACCTTATTGCTGTTTCTTACTATTGGATGGATATTTGAAAAATCATCTGGCATCCCTGGTAAGCCATTGCTGTAGTATCTAGTTTTTCGTCAGCGGCTCACACTGTGTGAACGGACAAGGCGAGTCAACCAATTGTCAAGCGAGTTTACCGGCCCAGTAGCGGCTCACTGTCAAGTCAACGACCAGCAACGTATAAATGGGCCTTAATGCTGATTTCACGCACATACACACACAGCTCGATACAAGGAGAGGAAGCCCTCTGTATCGAGGTGTGCTACGACAAAGAAGAGCAGCATACGAGATTTGTTCGTGCTAGTGCCGATATGGAAGAGTATCCAGAATTTTGGAATATAGATATACACTGCAATTTATTTAGAAAAACGCATATTTCATGAAGGTATGCTTTCAAATTCCAGCAGGGTAACCTTACTGTTGCATGTTGTGGGGTTCGATCACATCTCAAGCGGAATATAGGAGCAGAAGGGTTCATACTTTATCATTGATAACTCTACTCTACTCAAATTTTTCGAGTATACTGAAGTAATAACAAATTAAATAGCTAAAAAGTTATTACAAAAATGTCGATGCATTCTAAAATAATATCCGAAGTGATGAACAAGAGAATTGAATAATATAATTTCGTAGTTCTACGTCGAAAACTGCGGTCGTGTCCTAGATACAACCCATTACATTTTTTTTAATAGCAGAAAAAGCGAATATAGTACAGAATTTCAAAGTTGTGGAAAGTGTAATCAACTTGAAGTATTTAAGTCGCTACAATCGAACAGCGAAGAATATTAAGTTGAGGTATGTATATTGAAGTGCTCCCTTGGCCGAGTGGTTAGCGTCACAACTAACATGCCGGGTGTTCGGGTTCGATTCCCGTTCTGGTCGGGGGAATTTTTCGTCAAAGAAATTTCCTCCGACTTGCACTGTGATCACGCGTATTCTAGAGCTTGCCACTCAGAATGCATTCAAGGCGTGTTACTTGGCATAGAAATCTCAACTAAGTACTAATAAAAATGACGCAAGTAATACTACGTTGAGACGGCGAAGTTCCTCTAGGAACGTTAGTGCCATTGAAGAAGAAGAAGATGTATATTGAATAACTGACCCTGCAAACTTCGTTCCGCTCAAACATTATTTTTCGTTATCAGGAGGAGGATTGTCAAACCACTTAAGAAAGGTTTCTTGTCTCCTAAAACCTCCACATTCCAAATTTGGTTCTGTTTGCTTGATAAGTTCTTGAGTTATGCACTCGATTAGGCTTCATTTGTATGGTAGCCCCCATAGGGAAGGGGAGGAGTACAAACCGCTGAGAGAGAGGGGAGGAGTGCCTACTTACTATAGAAACGTTTCGTATCCCCTAAAACCTTCGCATGCCAAATTTGGCTTCATTTGCTTGATCAAAGTTCGAGTTATGCAGAAATTTGTCGTTCATTTGTATGGCAGCCCCGCCTTAGAGAGGAGGGTGGAGTGTCTAACCTGTGGTTCGGAACATTTACTGCACCCTTAAACCTCCATATGCCTAAGTTGGTTTAATTTGCTTGATTAATTCTTGAGTAATGTAGAAATTTGTGTTTCATTTGTATCGTGATTTGTTAAAAAAAATTATTCAGTTTCACAAAAAAAAATCCACGTTGTAAGTGGATCATATTTCTTGGTACCAAGAATCGATCAATGTTATTTGCAATGTTATTTGCAAGTGGATGAAAAATCATGAATGAGAATTGTGTCTGAAAATAATCTGATATTATAATGACGAGTTTTGGTTGATGTACTAATAATTTTATAGTAAAAGGTAATTAGAAGA
This sequence comes from Toxorhynchites rutilus septentrionalis, assembly GCF_029784135.1. NCBI lineage: Eukaryota > Metazoa > Arthropoda > Insecta > Diptera > Culicidae > Toxorhynchites > Toxorhynchites rutilus. Next base: position 54,074,561 of record NC_073744.1, read on the forward strand.
TCATTCAATGAACAGTTCTGCGATTGGACCCATGAACATGCGCTTAGTAAGAAAACGTGGATGTAATAACAAAAAGTGAATTTTGAGCGCGACGAAGTTTGCCGGGTAAGCTAGTATATTCTGAAAATGGAGAGAATTGATTTTCCGGATGTTTTGCGATAAAGAACAAAATTACCACTTTTAACGAAAATCTGAGAACCACTCGATTTGGCATAGAGATGGGCAAAACGTTTCATTTCAGTGAGCGGCTCAGAATCGTGCGCTCGATGAAAAGAGCCGTCGCTTAGTCTCAGCAAATGTGGTTCCGTCAAATGTTTATCCACAATAGATGTTGCAGCAGCTTATGGATCATGTGAGGATCGAAGATTGCCAATCAATGCATCAAACTCCTCCCATACAGATGACAGCGCTTCATCACCAACGATTTGTGGTAGTTTCGTAGGTGTGTATTCTATGGATGTCATTTTTAGCGTCCTTATCAACGACTGGTGTGCATAATTGTACTTTCTGTTATCCCCAATACCTTGCTGCTTGAAGCGAGGATCTAGCAGTATTTGTTAGGCTACAAATTCGTCTGACTCAAGATTTGTAGATCATTTTACCAGCTCCGAAATTAATACAGAGCTTTTTTATAATCACTACAATTGATTCCACTTGATCCATATAATGTTGATCATGTCGAATTATCAGTCGGGAGAACATAGCAGTTTTCGATAACGACACAGTTTTCTCCCCGTTTTATATCCCAAACGTTTTTGAAATATTTCGAATGGAATGTTTTCATGATTAACTATATTATATTAGTCAAATCATTTCATTCGATACCCATATGCGGGTTGAATTTATTATAAATAACTGTGATCAACTAGTCAAGCCCTTTCATTTGATACCCATATTGATGGGGTTTTGACGAAATTAGTAGTGTGTCATTTTATAACGGCCACCATCTTGGATTTCCATTTTACATAAATAACTATGTTCTACTAGTCAAGTCCTTTCATTAGATACCCATATTGAGGGGGTTTTGAAAAAAATACATATTTCGCCATTTTGGGGTGGCGGCCATTTTGGGTGATCTACTAGGCAAGCCCTTACATTTGATACCCATATTGATGGGGTTTTGACGAAATTAGTTGTCTGCCATTTTGTAACGGCCGCCATCTTGGATTTCCATTTTACATAAATAACTATGTTATGGGGTTTCGAGAAAATATGTAATCCGCCAAAATTTACAAACATACAAACAGTTAAATGAAGCCGCTTAAAAAGTAGCATTGGAAACATATATTTCTTCCGCACTGCCGCAAGCCACGGTTCATCAGAACGAGCGTACGATTCACGATTCTTTATCAATAAGCCTGCTCTTAAACAAAACACGGTTATTTTATGAACCGCAGTTTTTTTTTTTGACCCGTGGTTCTCAAATGAACGGCTCTTCAATGGACCGCGGTTCAAATAGAGCCACGGTTCATAAAAGAACCGTGGGTCTTTTTTGAACCGTGGTTCATTCAAGAGCCGTACATATAAGAGCCGTTCATTTGAGAGCCGCGGCTCAAATGAGTGGCTCGTGAGCGCTCGCCCATCTCTAGTTTGGTATGGAATGGCTGAGGTATTATAGTTTTTGAGTTATAAATGTTTGTAAAAAATGAGAAAAAAAATCTTTAGCCCTTTTCAAAAAGTAGTCTAATTTTAGTAGTATATAAAGCTGCCTCAATGGCCAGTGTCATTACACTCACAACGTTTCACTGCAATCTGAGATGTTGCCGGCAATGACCAGTTGAGTTTGCATGAAATTCATCTATTGCATTACAAATAATATTACTTATTGCAAAGTGGATCAATATAAAACAAAATTGTGGACTATCAATCAATCAAGCAATCATTTTGTGAAATATATTTAAATCGATTTAAGATAATGAGATATGTTCTGATTTAAAAAAAAATTATAATAGTAGAGTCATCCCATTTTTTTTCTTTATGTCGAGCAATTTTTGTTTAGGTCCTTCTCAAAAGTAAGGTTAGAGTCAAAATGGACAAATTAAAGAAAATTGTCCTTTTTTGGTCATAAAGAATGCGTCTGCAGAATTTGAGCCAAATTTAAAAAAACACAAAAAAATCAAATGGAATCGCTCATCGGTCATCGTGGACCACCATTGGGCAGACTGCGTATGACAGTGATATAACGGGTGTTAAATAAAAAAATGAGAATTTTTTCAATACCTTTCAGTAACTCAAATAAAGAGCGTAAAATTTTCTTTCTCCAAGAAAATTGCTCTTTGGGCTCCCTAGAAACAGTAGGCGTGTTTGGTTTTGCTAGTTTGAATTTAGTCAAAGCAAAGATGGCGTCGAAACAGCACGTGATCCGCGAACGCATTGTACGGTTCTACGAAACGCATTTCCAGCAAGGAAAAAAGTTCACGGTGGCACATTTTAAGGAAGAAAATGTACCTGTCAGTACGGTATATCGTATCCTGGGTTCCCTGAACGTAGAGCGGAAGGTCGGAAGTGGTCGTCCGGTGACGATAATGACGAAGCAGAGGAAGACATCGTTAAAGAAGCTGTTTGACAACAAGGACGCAACCAGCCTGCGTGACGCCGGTCGGAAATATGGCTGCTCCCTCGTATTGATCCATCGGACCCTCAAAATGGAAGGAATCGTCTGCAGGAAGAAAACGAGGTCGCCGGAGTACACGGAGAAGCAGATTGAGACGGTTAAATCACAGTGTCGGTGGATGATCAAAAATTACCGCGGGACGTCTTTCGTTCTGGACGGCGAAAGCTATTTTCCGCCGTCCAAAACGCATATTCCAGGAAATGATAATTACTACTCCAGCGACAAGTCATCCACACCGCCTGAAGTGAAATACAAGTTCAAGCACAAGTTTGAAAAAGAGGTTATGTTGTACATCGCCATTTCCGACCGGGACATTTCAAAGTCTAGGTTTAAGCCGATCGGTCTGGCAATCAACCAACAAATCTATCGAGAAGAGTGCCTCGATAAAATCCTGCTGCCGTTCCTGAACGAGCATCACGCGGATGGGAAGTACGTCTTCTGGCCGGACAAAGCGTCTTCCCATTACGCCAAGAGGACGCTGGCGTATCTTGAGGAGAAAAAGATGCCGTTCGTGCCGAAAGATCGTAACCCAACAAACTTGCCCCAGTGCTGCCCAATAGAGGATTTCTTTGGCTCACTCAGTGCCCTAGTGTATAAAAACAATTGGAGGGCCAAGGACACGAAGCAACTGACTACAAGAATCCGGAATTGTATCCGGAAAATGGACGTGAGTGCCGTACAACGTTCTTGTGAGAGCATCGCGACAAAGTTGCGTCGAACAGCAGACCACGGCCCTTACTCAAACATTCACTGACATTTTTTTGAAGAAAATACATTATGTTATTAGTAAAAAATACTGAAATCGATGAAAAAACAAAAAAAAAATTATATGTGATTGAAAAAATTCTCATTTTTTTATTTAACACCCGTTATCCACCTGTGCACGCGCAAGATGACCGAGTTGGCTCCGGCAAGGAACTAGCCAATCCATCAATATCCAGTGACCGCTGGCCGGTTTCGAACCTGATGCTGCCGCCGCCGGTTCAAACGCCGCGAGTTGCGAATCAGAGTGCGGCGCGGGTTCAACGACTCGTGGCGGCCTCCGGCCCTCCGAAAATGCGGTCTCGATGAGTTGCCTCATCATCACCCGGTCAAACCTAGGAGATCGCGTCGCGTCGCGAACGCGTGCGTTTATGTGTGTGTGTGTATGCGCGATAGTTCCGGGGCGCATGTGATATAGTGGAAAACAAGACAGACAGAGGGTCAGAGACGGGAAGGAAGGGAGCAAAAAATAACTGGTATTTATCACTGATGGAAAGATGATGGGAGAAATTTTGCCAATCCGCCCGTCGAGCGCATTTGCTCCCGAGTGATCTATTGGTTGTCAATATTTGTCCGAGATTTAATTTTCCACTCGCCCAGTCACCGCCCGGTTGTGGTGTGATGAGGTGACTCGGGGAGGATAGAAGTGAAAATCTTAAGCCGAAACGGACTACCGGTTATATGAACTTTACCAAACACTGCTATTAATTTATGCGCCAGGAAAGATATTGATAAATTGAGTAAGAGGTCGTTTTGCACAGACTGACAGATTCCGGCTGGGATGGATAGCAGCAGTTGCTTCCCTCCCAATTCGAGTGGTGGTCTGGTAATAAAAGCTTTGGCGAGTGGCTTAGCGTGGAGTAGTTGAGTCGGTTATGAAACACGCTGTGCTCCAGTGATGTAATTAAAATAGGAAGATGATATTGTGCATAGAGCTGTAGTTACGTAAAGTTCCGATTTCTATTCAGTTATCACATTGCAAATCGCACCGTTTTGATGCGATCATAAACGCGAGTGAAGAACATCGCCAAGTTTCAACTCTAATGAACCTGAAACCCCGCCTGATGGATGACACCACCTCACTTGACACCTTCGCGGAATGTTGACAGGATGACACCGCGGCGAGTGGATTCAAAGCGGAACCACGGGAGCAGCAGCAGCAGCAGCAGAGGCGACGATGGCAACGGCCAACTCAATGTCCCCCAGCGGGGCGATGCGTCATGTAGCCACCACGCCAGTGCGGTGCACATTACGAAAGTATATTTACACTCGCCTTTGTTCAAAGTTCAAATCGAGGGTCAATACCTGTCGAGATCAACGCCCTCGATTTCCTCGCGTCTGTTCTTTTTTATTCCTCAGCGGTGAGGTCTGTGAAATCCCATTTAGCCGTTGAAATCAGGCGGTTCGAAGAGGCTGACGAGCCGCGGTTGCGCGCGCTCAGTCGACGCGCTCTGCGATGCTAATGTCCACCTGGCGGCGGCGGCGGCGGAGGTCTTAAAACTCAGAGCCATGCCGAGGCGACTTTCCATTCAACAGCGCATATAAGGGACGCTTTTACACCTTCTCGCGAGGTCGCGTGCACACGCTAGAAAATGGAATGTCACGACTCCGAGTAACATTCTTTTTATTTGTTTTCCTCTGGTTCATGTATTCACTCTGCTGATGGGATCAGGCTGGATTTGTGAGGTCCTCCGCGCCAGGGCAGTCGGCGCGAGTTAATGGAATTGTTGTTTATTTTACCGGCGCACGCGGATCGGTATTTGAAAATAAACCAAAATTGATACCTGTTTCACAGAACAGAGTTCTTCTCTAAGATGCCAGATCTATGGATTTGTTCAATCCTCGCAGGGATATGAATCCGTTTTCCGTGCTAATTTAACTTTCTAACAATTATTCTCGTTAGTACTCAAAGGACTTTTTCACGTTTTTGGTTCTGTTCTGCTCACTCTCGCAAAAATTCGTGCAAGTATGTCAAACGAATCGAAGAACTACGAACGTGCCCATACCATGAAATTTGACATTTGATTTGTCGATTTTTTTACCATGAAATTTGATTTGAATCGTCGATTTATGATGAACTAGCTGTCCCGGCAAACTTCGTCTCGCCCAAAATTTGTTTTTTGTTATCAATACCTCCAAACATTCACGTTTTCTTACTATGAGCAAGTTCATGGGTCCAATCGCAGAACTGTTCATTGATTGATCTTCTAATCGACCTCGTTGAATTTACCTTTTACTATAAACTAGCTAGTATTTCTAACAAAACTCATCATTCCAATATCAGATTATTTTCAGACACAATTCTCGTTCAAGATTTTTCAATTTCACTTGTCACTATGTAATTGTAGAACATATGGGAATTTAATTTTCCGAATTTACCCTTTTTCCTTCAGAGTATTCCGAAAATTTTCAAATGACATGTTTGGTAGGAATATTATTGGTTGAAATATGTGTATTATTTTTATGGGACCCTCTCTCCATTCCAGATGAGGGAGGGGTGTCATACCATCATTGAAACATTTCTCATACCCAAAAACCCTCAAAAACCTTCGTTTGTATGGCAGCCCCCCCTTAGAGAGGGGGGAGGAGTAAATTCACCATACAAAGGTTTCATGTCCCGTAAAACCTTCACAAGCCAAATTTGGCTCCATTTGCTTGATTAGTTTTCGGGCTATGCAAAAATTTGCGTTTCATTTGTTTGACAGCCCACCCTTAGAGAGCGGGAAGAGTGTCTAACCACCATAGAGACATTTATTGCACCCTAAAACCTCCATGTGCCTAATTTGGTTTCATTGGCTTGATTAATTCTCGAGTAATGCAGAAATTTGTGTTTCATTTGTATGGCAGCCCCTCTTAGAGAGCGGGGTGGAGAGTCTAACCACCATAGAAATATTTATCGCACCCTAAAACCTCAATATGCCTAAATTGGTTTCATTTGCTTGGTTAATTCTCGAGTAATGCAGAAATTTGTGTTTCATTTGTATGGCAGGTCCCCATTAGAGAGGGGGGAGGAGAGTCTAACCACCATAGAAATATTTATTGCACCCTAAAACCCCCACATGCCAAATTTGGTTTTATTTGCTTGAATAATTCTAGATTCTAGATTCTATTCTAGTGCAGAAATTTGTGTTTCATTTGTATGGCAGGTCCCCCTTAGAGAGGGGGGTGGAGAGTGTAACCAACATAGAAACATTTATTGCACCTAAAACCTCCACATGCCAAATTTGGTTTTATTTGCTTGATAAATTCTCGAGTAATGCAGAAATTTGTTTGTTTGGATTTTCAATATTGAAACAAACAAAAGTCATTTTCTATATTGAAACAAACAAAAGTCATTTTCTATATTGAAACAAACAAAAGTCATAGGAGGTTGTGTCCAAGACCCGACCGCATTGTTGGCGTAGAACGCTGTTTTTTTTATACTTTAAGTTGCTTGTTTCTAACTTCGGATACTATTATATAAAGCTGCGAAATTTTAGAAATTGTTTAGTAGAATGGTTTGGTTGCCCCGAAATGGTTTTGTTTATTGTAGAATCAGTATACGATAATCGATTGATGATTCATTTTTCCCCTCGCGGAACAATATACGTATGTCACAATGTTTCATGTCAATTCATTGAAAATGGCCTCTTTCGCAATAAACATGCACTCGCCCACAGTCGATTATATACTTGTTGCACCAGCACCATCATTCCACAGCTCATTACTACAACAATGACAGTACTTGCGAGTATCATGCTACATTTAGTATTGTCTCAGTGGAATCGTACCTCTACACATCGTTCGTACAACGTCAGCATCAGCACCAAACAAGCCTTCAACATAGCACGCATACAGAGACATACATTGGTGGCTCGAAGCGACCAATAATATAAACACTTCTCATCGTTTTGCGCTATTCTCAAGAAACACTTCTTTAACCTTTTGCGGTCGGAATTTTCCTTAAAAGAGATCCTTTTATCTTTCCACGCTAATAATATTTTGTTTATACGGAGTACCGTTATCTATTGCTTATAGAAACTCAGTATGCTTTCGTGAAAATGTTTATTAGACGTTAAACATCGTTCAGAATGTAAACTATTACAATGTTGAATGAAGTATTTAGTATGATTTCTTTCTGTGGCTGAGAGCAGACAAACGACCGCTAAGGGTTAATATTAGCGTGCTCGAAAATAGTTGGATTACTTTATCATGCTCGAGATAAGCACAGCTGTCACCCTTAGTGAAGAAAGTTTTGCTACTGGCCACATACAAAATTCCAGTTACATTCTCGGGGACTAAATAAACGAAATAAGCTTTTTCTGTCAATCTCATCAACCTCGGAAAGAGTAGCATTGCTTCATTATGATCAAGATTGGCGAAAATGCAATCTTAGTTGAAGGAAGTAACTCATAACATTCCAGCAAGACATTCACGATAGCCTAGCTTGGTATTCCCCAAATAATCATTTGGCGCACAACCTTAACGCCTGCTTCGCCATAGCGTCAGTTCAATGCATTGATGCAAAGTCAAAAGCACCAATGAAGCCCTTCTTCTTCTACTTGGATGACTGAAAGTTTGCCTGAGCGAGATCTAATATTTATATTTTAATCATTTCTTTAATGCTTCTAGTTTTCATCAATTTAAACCGTTTACATACCAGGGGATTGTGATAAATAGCATAACAAACAAATCTTAGGGAATTTCCGATTCGCTCGGTAGGTAAATCGCCAATATCCGTTCGCGGCAAAAATAGTTATTAACGTTATCTTTATTTCATAAAAACGTGACCTGTTTTCTGATTTGGCACCCTTAATGAAAGACGTAGTTCTTCGTCAAAAACTATTGTGGAAACTTTTTGATGATTGAAAGAACGTATAGCTATGACTCTGTCAGTGAAATCGCGATTGCTCTCAGCAAAGAAAGTTAGAGCGAAAAAAAGTAGTAACAATTCAGTCGTGTAGTTCGATTTCCCCCCTCGCTCTCACCAAGTTTCGTAGTCCAATCAGTATTTGTTCGGTTTCCTAGCCATGATAAAGTTCGGTCTGTACGAGAAGAGTGTGGCAACTGTCGCGTTATTTAACTGATTTAGGGCTGTCTTCATTCTATCATATTTTCTGTATCAAACATTTATCCCTTGTAACGGAGAAACATGTTATTTGCAAGTGGATGAAAAATCTTGAACGAGAATTGTGTTTGAAAATAATCTGATAATATAATGACGAGTTTTGGCAGAAGTACCTGGAATGTTATAGTAAAAGGATTAAATTTTAAAGAGAGATTTTAAAAGATTTTAAAGAGTAGATTAGACAATCAATCAATGAACAGTTCTGCGATTGGACCTATGGACCTATGAGCTTAGTAAAAAACGTGAATGTGAGAACGAAAAACAATTTTTGGGCTGGACGAAGTTTTTCCGGGTCAGTTATAAAGGGTGTGTCACATCAAATTACATCACGAAAAAAACGCTGTAGAAATTTAATTTTTCGGAATTATATCTTCAGCTTTCGCTTATAATCAGATAAGAGTGTATAGATCACGTTGACCATGCTTCACTGTCAATTTTTCCGTAGATTTGGAAAAATGTCGTCGAACGAAAAAGAGCGTCGTGAATTAATCCTGCGCACTCATTTCGAGAATCCGGAGTTGTCACATCGGGCCATCGGTAAGATGCTGGGAATCGTCCAATCCACGGTCAGCAGAGTACTAAAACGATACTTCGAGAACCTAACCATCGACCGGAAGGTGAAGAACGGCAAAAATGGATGCTCCGTCAGTGAAAAAGATCACAAGCGCGTAGTTAAGCAGTTTAGACGTGATCCGAGAAGTTCGGTCCGGGATGTCGCCAATAAGCTGAATTTGTCAAGTTCATTCGTCCAGCGGACCAAGCAGCGGGAGGGCCTGCGTACATACAAGGTTCAGAAGGCTCCTAACCGCGACGAAAGGCAAAACATGGTGGGGAAGACGCGAGCCCGGAAGCTGTACACCGAAATGCTGACGAAGCCGCATTGCCTGGTAATGGACGACGAAACCTACGTCAAAGCGGACTTTCGTCAGCTGCCGGGCCTGTTGTTCTTCTCCGCAGAGGACAAATTCACCGTTCCGGAGGAGATTCGCAAGCAGAAACTATCCAAGTTTGCCAAAAAGTACATGGTGTGGCAAGCGATCTGCTCTTGCGGAAAGCGGAGCGCCCCCTTCGTGATGACCGGCACGGTAAACGGACAGGTTTACCTTAAGGAGTGCCTACAGAAGCGCTTACTACCACTATTGAAGCAGCACGAGAGCCCGACCATCTTCTGGCCGGATCTCGCTTCGTGCCACTATTCAAAGGACGTGTTGGAGTGGTACGAAGCCAACGGTTTCACCTTCGTGCCAAAGAAAATGAACCCGCCCAACGCGCCGGAGCTTCGCCCAATAGAGAAATATTGGGCGATTATGAAGCAGGCCCTCCGGAAGAACCCAAAAGTTGTCAAATCGGAGGCGGACTTCAAGAGAAAATGGATTTCTGTTCAAAAAAAAACTACAACCTGACGTTGTACAGAACCTTATGAACGGGGTAAAGAGGAAGGTGCGAGCATACGGGCTTGGGCTCGAAGTATGAATAAAAAGAAAATGCCAAAAGTTGTTTAATAGTTTTTATTTTACTGTCTAAAATTTTCAAAAGGATCGGTCTACTGGGCGAATTTCTACAGCGTTTTTTCCGTGATGCAATTCGATGTGACACACCCTTTATATATTTTTTAACCTCGAAAAACTCAACAATAACAAACCAGCACGAGTTGTATACTCAATTTTGCGATTAACTGTAGGTACACAAAAATCTATTTGATTATTCACGCGAAATTTTGCTTTTTATGTACTACAAAAAAAAATCTAGATTTAAAAAATATTGCGAAATAACACGAACATAAAACTGGCATCACTTGTTCTGCTCCGTGCGATATCTCCGTGAGCCCTGACGGATTGAGGTTAGAACCATTGGTAGACATTCTGTGATTGGGAAATGGGGAGGGGGTCGGTCAAACTTCTGAGCAAGCATGCGCTTGCTTCAAACACAGAGTTAAGGTTTCACCCCTTCAGAATCAACGGCCCATTTTATGTCCCCCCTTAACAATGGCTCACCCCGACCAACGAGTCACAGTCCCGCTAGAACCCAGATTACAGTTAGATCAATTACCCAGGTTCGTTGCTCTTGAAACATAAATTGATCCCGGGACCGAGCAGGCCCGTGATTTATGGTGCACGATTCATCGAGAGCTCTCTTTGACAGCGCACTGCCCAAGCAACGATCCGCAAGGGTTTGAGTTGATGAACCGCTGTCCCAAAGTATGCAATGGTAATTCTTTTATAGAACCTTCTGTGGGCCCAATAAAGTCGAAGAATCGGCATAACTCCGCGCTGCCATCTTGGGATGGTACTGAGAACCCACCGTGGGGATCTAATTGTCAATTTCTTCAGCAATTATTTTATTGGTACCTCGTGTCCGAGACTCACCTTATTGGTAGTTTAAAATGCATGTTCGCACGGTCGGCAACCGACATTAAATTACTAGTTCGTGCACTTTATTACTGTTATTAAACAGCTCTAATATAATCCCACAAAAATATAGGATTCCACGCAGCGAATCGTGCAATGAATGCTCTTTCTCTTCGAAAGTAGTTAGCTGCTCTACAGTTCTAAAGCATGAAAAAAATCGTAAGCCCATCGTACTTGATAAAATTAAAATTCCACGCATAAAATAATCGAACACATTTGCATAGTAAATTGCTTAATCGGGCACCGAAATGAGATGCAATGAAAAGGGGCTTTACTGTTGTGAAATTGGCATGTCGAAACAACAGCGAGATAAAGGCAAAGAGGGCAGTACTTAAAACAAAAAGTCAAAGCCAATAAAAATCGCGAATGCTACTGCCGTATTTCGTGCCGTAGATCGATCATTTTTTTTCATAGCAGCAAAAAAAACAAAAACAAAATAATAATGGAAAAGGTATGGCGAACCGAGCCACCGGGAGACCGGGCTGTCGAACGGCATAAACGACAGGTTGACATTTGTGGTCTAGAGCTGAGACCGCGGTGGTCTTTCGCCGGTCTACGATGTTGGAAGAGACGGTGAAAACAGAAAATAAAAACCGGTGGCCACGACGGGGAGATCTTATTACCGTCCCAATGTGAGTGCTGTTTTCGGGGTGCTCTGCTTTGACTGCGGGAGGTGATTCGCGATTTACGCTATCCATATCCGCATTTTTTCGGCGCTGTTTCTTCGCCCCTGTCGTGGAGCATCATCAGCCTCGGCTCAGTGGCGGTTTTTGCACCTTTCGGCAGCTACCTGATTGCAGCAGTGGTTTATTACCAGGTCTGAACGGTGACTGCATCCGCGCCACCGGAGATGACTCGCGGCAGCACAATAATTTAAACAATGTGCAATCAAGAAGATTGAGCTTAATATGCATGCTAAAGGTGAAAATTACACCGCCGGAGAACGAATCTTCGTGGGATGTCGAGATCTACAGAAAGGAAGAGCTTTTTTGTAGTGTCTGCCCAGAATGGAAGATGAGTATTGTTGCATGTGGATAGAAGCATACAATCCGCGTCGCATCTGGTAAATGAACGTGACTATAAACGTGAATAATGACGATTGGGAATTGGTCCCACAAGGATGAGGAATGCAATCTTTCGAAGCATTGTTCATCTTAGGTGGCACTAACGTTCTCAGAACGGTTTGGTTGTCTCTACGTAGTATTACTTGCATCATTAGTTAATAGCACATAGATAAGATTTCCTTTTCAAATATCACGTCTTGAATATATTCTGAGGACCTATACGACCCAGTGCAAGTCGATAGAAATCGCTATGACGAAAGATCCCGCGGTTTGGAACGAAAATCGAACCTGAAGCTCCCGGCATGATATGGGTGACGAATCCTCACTGACGATAACCACTCGACCATAGGAACGACGGGCAATAGATCCTGTGAACGTTGAATGTCGGCAACGATCTGTATGCTAAGATTCATTAAATGACGGCTGATCATCTCACTTTTGATTTCTGGTATCGTAATGCATCGAAACCCGGGCACTTGAGCGCATACGATGATAAATTCAACTATTCAAAATCTTAACATATCAAGGACTGAAAAATGACCGTTCCTATAGCATTAGAAGGCTTCCTTGTGGAAAAATAAATTACTGAATTCCACAAAATCATGTTATTTTTGTTCAAAATTTGTAAATTTCTCCATTGTGTCGTGATTGGAAATCCGTCCACTTGTGCTTTTAATTCCGGACACATCCTGTTAGCAGCATTCGCTTGAGAGAAATAAGTTATTGTTTTTGTAGAGCTTATTATTTCATTAATATTCTCTCATAATCTTAAACCAAGCATCAATAATGAACAACAGCTACGAAATTGCCGCTTGACCATGTTACTAGCTACGCTCTTGGAAAGCTCCAGGTGTCTTTCCATCATGTTATTGATCCATTCTGCTGAGATGATGATCTTTGAGGGTTTCCTACATTCTGAGATTTTCGACGACTTTTCACAACTTTTCCACTCCAGAAGCAGAAGAGTAAGTGTAAAGTTATATATGGTAGCAGTGGTGTTAAAAATGACTTGATATATGAAACGATTTATTTCAATTTTCGAGAACGAGAACTCGAGAACTGGTCGTTTGGTTTAAGCTGTCTGTTTTGTTATGTTCATTTTCACCCAAGGAAAGTTTATACGGCGAAAAAAATGGAAAAGTGAAGAAATATTAGAAAAAGTGATTTCCCATATGCTCTAAATATAGTATTAGGAGTTGTTAGTCCAATTAAAATTCGCATTGGGCTAAATAAACATTCAGAAAGTAAAAATTATAAAAGAAAATTACCGTTTACATTTCAAATATATTTTCTCTATATTAAAGTAACATGTTTTTACTGATGAGAAAAATTGATAAATGTGGTCGGTGTTGGTCGGATCTTATATTACATTGGTGAGTTTTGTTTTCTTTATTTCATCCATACATAACACAGAAGGCGACTCGTCTAGGAACACAGAGAGCGGTTTTCATCATATCTCGTTCCACTTCGGTATCTTTTGTCTGATACGCACCATCCAACGACTATTTATCATCCTTATGTCATCACTCGATGAACACTGGTGGAGTTAACAAACAATACCCAAAAACTAAATAAAACGGCCCTTTTCAGGGCCACCAAATCATTATCAAAGAGTTTAACGATGTTCAAACATATCCAAAATCAACAGATAGCCTAACGGAATCCTACGTCAACTATCCGGTCGTGTTTCGGACACAACCCTCCTGTGACTTTTTTTTGTTGTGAATGAGTAGCGTTCCTTAATCCGATTTTTCAGTATATCAAAGAGTTTTGCGGTTTTTCGGATCGAAATATGTGCTTCATACTTTCTAGGGTTTGTAAAATACTCTTATGAAACGCCTGCAATATGAAATTTTCATCGTGAACTTTTGATCCTGCCTTATTTAGAATCATATTTTGCATGTGTATTTCTTCCGAACATCTCGGATCTTTTGTTTTTTTTTGTTTTGATTTTTGACATTTTCTCGTCAACAGCTAGGTGCAATGCTTGACACTGCGCTAAAAACTGGTACGATATTAACTATCAGTCACATTAATTTAACATGCAAAAGATGATATTGTTTTGGTATGATATTGAATATAATGTAAAAGTATCCGGATTAAAAAGCATTACGGTACTACATGTATTCGCGATGGCGAAGTTACAGTGTCGATATCTGGTGCCCACACCGTTGTTTGTGCATCGAATGCTTGAAATTTTCTAAATAACTCTTCAGTTGAGTGTTTTGATGGCCCTGTAGAGAGCCGACAGTTTGTGTTGATTTTAAGAATCAGCTGAACATAGTTGATTCATTTTTTCCCTCTCGATTATATGCTTGTTAAACCATTTTTTTTAGTTCAAAGTTTTTTCATATTATAGAAGCTTAAAACTACATAGTTCATTCACCTCTAGCTTTGAGAAAGGTTAGTTAAATAAAAAAAGGGAAAATAAAACTTTTTTAAGTTAAACGGTTTAATGTACTAAAAGCTAGAAAATAGGCAAGTAGCAAGTAGCAAGTAGCTTAAAAAGTTTTTTTTAATTTTTTTAATTATCTAGTTTTTAGTACATCATCTGTATGATCAGTATACTTCTCTACAACAAAACCAATCAATTTTTTTAAATTTTTATTTCCTACCTAATTTTCTTCGGAATATTTCGATGATGTACTGCATTCTATGAGTCGAATCATTTCATTCGATACCGATATTGAGGGGATTACAAAAAAATACATACACCGTTTTGAATTTATGTTGTTCATAATGTAGTGTGTTCTCCAAGTCAAGCCATTCAGCCATTTTTTACCGGCGACCAAATTGGATATTTCAAGATAATGGAATACACAGTATTGTAATGACAGCAGAGATAAAGGTTTTTCTAAATTCCAGATCAATAAGTCAAAAGGAACGGGGTCAAATTTTTACCAATGTGGGACAACCCTAAAGACGTACAAACATACATACAAACAGGTCAAGTTGAATGAAACCGTTTAAAAAAAAATTGGCTATTTTGTTGCAGCGGCTTTCTTAGATTTGAATTTTCCATAAATTGCTGTAATATACTTGTCAAGCCCCTTCACTTGATACCCATTTTGATGGGGTTTAGAGAAAATAGGTAATCGCCATTTTGTGGTGGCGGCCATTTTGGATTTGCATTTCTCATATATAACTGTGTTCTACTAGTTAAGTTTTTTTTTTATATCCATATTGATGGGGTTTTAAGAAAATATGTAATCCGCCATTTTGTTGTGGCGGTCATTTTGGATTTGCATTCCTCATGTATAACTGTGTAAAAATCAAAATGTATTTGATCGTAGTAATATTAGGTTGGGGTGAAAGTTATTTACTATTTTCTCGATAGCTATCGAGAAAATCAATATCTTGCATAATATCGATCATACAGTTTCAGGTATAGGTTCGTTGTAAAGGTGACATTTCACACAAAATTTCCTTCGCTGTTTTTGTTTGTTCCATTCAGTTGTGAATTACAGGGTATTAACAATGGAGGTCAACAAAGATAAGATTCTACATTTTACACTTTTGCTTTTATAAATGCGAAAAACGCAAGCCAAGCCGCTGAAATTGCGATAATACGTGTAAAATACGTGCAATTTAATTGTTTTTTTCAATTTTTTTTTATTTTTAATCAAAATTTTTTAAATGTTTATTTTTTTTATTATTTTATAAACTAAATTGAGATCTCTACTGTCAGAAATGTCCCGTTTGAAGCTAGCGATTGACCAGAAACGTTCAAAACTGACTTACAGTAGAGGTTTTGTGTTCTATCAGGATACCGCAAGGCCACAGATTTCCGAGAGCTTGATTGGGACGTTTTTATGGATCCACCATATAGTCCGGACCCGGCACCAAGCGATTACCACCTTTTCCTCGCATTGGAAAATAGAAATTGTGATGAAGAGGAGATTGTAAAAATCTATTACTAGAGTTTATCGCCAATAAGGACCAAGACCTCTATGATAGAGACATTATGAGGCTACCTTTAGAATGGCAACAAATTTTGCAACAAAACGGTGGATATTTGATCCAAATCGGACAATCCGAAGCATATTAAAAATAATTTTGAATTTTATCCAAAAATAATGGATTACTTTTCCCCTAACCTAATATATTATAAATAGAAAAGAAAACTCTTTCGCTTCAAAGTAATTCAGAGTTCAAAGAAGAACTGGATTTAATTTGCTGAAAACAGAATCTCTTGTTCCCTGTGCCCAGAACCGCTCTGCTCTTTTTTGTGACATCGGTAATTTCGGCTTCCGTGCTACGGGTTTCTATGATTTAGTTGGTTTTCCTTGTTTGCTATAACTGTACCGACAGTAGCAGGAGCTTTTCTCTTGTTGCTCAATTACTTCACATTAGTAATTTTGAGCTTTTCGGCAGCGGTAGCTGTTTTTTTTCTCCCCGGTAGCAGCGGCAGTGGTACCATCCTTCTTCCCGGTGAATTTCTTTTTGGTCTTAGCGTGAATCTTTAATGAACTCAACACACCAACGCCGTTTGTGTTTGCGATCACTATCTTCTCGTTTGCCGTTGGAGCCTTTTCTTCGGCCCTTCTGAGCTCCATCACAGTTCGAAACATATTGAATGATTCTCTTCTTCACCGTGTTGTTGACTTATAAAGACTTTAAACTTTGCAGTTTATTCGTCTCTAGCCCTGAGAAGGGCCCTTGTGAAGTAAACACAACTTCAAACTCCGTCCGAACCTGCCTTGAAAAAGACACTTCATTGTCGTTCGACGCTCGTCAGCAAACCGCGTGCACTTCCTACAACGTCCAACGATGTTCTTGATGTTTCTCACCACTAGACCATCGCTCAAATATGTATCTTGTTGGTTAATGAATCAATAAGTGTTACTGGCTATGGAAATTTGGACGACAAACTAGAGGCGAATGAACTCTCTTAGTTTGAAGCCTCCAGCTACTGAGCAATAACCATTTCGTCCAGTTGTATAGGAGGTATCTCTCTAAATATTGTTGCTCCGACGTAATGCTTTTCGAAACTTTGAAACTTACACCCTAGTATAGAGATTAGAGACGTAATCCTAGGTCAAAACTATTTTTTTTTCTAGGTGACCCTAAGGTAACTTAGAACAAAAGCGCTAAATTGTTCATATTGAAAAAATAGAAGAATACTTTGCTCTACATAGTATTCAAAATATACAAAAGCTACATCACTGCACTATGACCCAGGAGGTGCATTTGATTGGAAATTAGAATTTAGAGCTCGACAGCTATTCTCTAGACAAAAACTGTCTTCGACAAAATTGTAACATATGATAGAGCGCTCATCTTTATTTTTTTAAAACCAAAATTATCTGCGAAACAGAAAATATAACTTTTTTACCTTTATAGTTAGACAACCATTCCATGCCAAACCGATATATTGCTTCTCATATTTGCGTCATAAGTAATAATTTTGGTTTTTTATTACAAAACATTAAAACCGTATTATTTAAATTCATTATTCGGTTGTCCATTCCCATTTTAAGGTGGTCTGAAAAAATAGTTTTTTCCACTTTTTTTCCCCAAAAATGACTTTTTTACAAAAAATCATAACTTTCAAACCTCTGAACTGATTTAGATGATCGTCATTTCAAATTAAATCCAATCAACTAACTCAAAAACTATTGAACTTGCAAAATAATGAATGTTATTTTCGTGATTATTGATTGTAGTAGTTTTTTTTATTGTTTTCATCGTTTTGGACAAGAGAGCGCTATATTTTTTTAAAATTTTTTTCGGGTTAGCTGAGGATTTTTTACATAACATTTCTCGATATCAAAGATACTTTTTTTCTGTTTTTGAGATATAATTTTTCAAAGCTAACCGAGCGTTCGAAGAAACAATTTTCCCCCTTTACTTACTACAAAAATTTATAACTTTTGAACTACTAGACCGATTCAGATGATCGATATATCAAATTGAAGCTTTTTAGTTAGTAAATATTACTTTTGCGAAAAATTTGGATTTTCGTTTTTTGTAATTATTGATCGAGTCAGTTTTTCATAATTTTCTCGGTTAAAGATAGAGGGCGTTATATTTTTCTATATTTTTTCTGAATGCTGAGGTTTTTTACATAATACAGGGTTTTCCATTTCGGGCTTCCGAAAGTATACAGCCCTGCGCTGACAACCGTTTGACATAGCTGTCAACCAAAGCGTCATATCGTTTGTTGAATGTCTACCATTTTACAATATGGATCGTTTTAGCATCGCACAACGTGTTAATTTTGTTAAATTATACTATAAAAATGATGAAAAACCGGCAAATGTTTCTCGAGCATTACGGACGGATTTTGGTCGTCATGGACGGCCTACAGAGCACACAATCACTAATGTAGTGCGTAAATTCGAACAAACTGGATCCGTAGCGGATATTGTGAAACCTGTGCATCATCTTAATGTGCGTTCGGCCGAAAATATTGCTGCCAGTGTGGAGGATGACCCGAATGTTTCGATTCCACGGCGTGCTCAGCAATTGGGCTTGTCAAACACATCATTGTGGCGAATTTTGCATTTGGACTTGCACCGACATCCATATAAAGTCCAACTGGTACAAAAATTAGAGCGTGGTGACCATGGAATGCGTCGGGCATACGTCGATTGGGTGAACGAACAACAGCAGCAAAATGCTGAATTTTCGCATCAAATTTTCTTCAGCGATGAGGCACATTTCGAGCTCGGTGGCTATGTGAACACCCAAAATTTCCGTATATGGGGCTCAGAAAATCCACACGTGATTGTGGAGAGGCCATTGCATCCGCCAAAAGTCACTGTTTGGTGCGCATTATGGTCTGGTGGAGTCATCGGGCCGTATTTCTTTGAAAATGAGGACGGCGAGACGGTAACTGTGAATGGTGAGCGCTATGGGCGCATGTTAACCGATTTTTTTTGCCACAAATTGAAGATATGGATACGGATGACATGTGGTTTTAGCAGGACGGCGCCACGTGCCACACAACACGACCGAACACGGCCATATTGCGAACGAAATTTGTGGGACGCATAATTTCGCGTTTTGGTGATGCCAATTGGCCGTCCAGATCATGCGATTTGAACCCGCTAGACTTTTTTGTGGGGTTATGTGAAAGACCGTGTCTATGCCAACTCTCCGCAAACTGTTGAACATTTGAAAGACAACATTCGTGAAGTTATGACCGAGATAGCTCCCCATATGTGCCGAAAAGTCATCGAAAATTACCTGTTCCGGATCAAGGTGTGCGAGGAAGCCCTAGGTGGACATTTGAATGATGTTGTATTTTACACATAATGGCATAAACCAAACTTTAATTTGAAATAAAAGTTTCATCGAAATTCGAATTCTAAGTGTGTTTTATTTCAATTTACTTTCGGAATTTAAAGTTGGAAAACCCTGTATATCCAAAAATCCGGGAGGTGTTATTTTTCGTTTTTGAGTTATTGGTTTGTAAATTTAACTTGTTTCAAGTCTTCGTTCAATTCCTATGCGACTAGAATCCAATCTTCCCACAAGTGTGTTATTTTTTTTCCAAGAAGGTTAGCTTTTATTTGAATATATTAATAATCTAAATCGGTTCGGTAGTTCAAATGTTATGAATTTTTGAAGAATAAGTCATTTTTGGATAAAGACCACCGGGTAACTTTGAAAAATCATATCTCAAAAACAAAAAAGCATCTCTGATATCGAGATATGGTATGTAAAAATCATTAGCTTTCAAAAAAAATATATTATTGAACTTCACTCCCTTCAGCTGTTTGTCATTCATTCTGGGACAAACATAAACAAAGTTTATTAGGTTTATTAGTAGCATTTGAAAGAGCATATTTCACTCTACATGATGTATGATTTTCAAAGTATGTTATTTTTCGTGTTTGAGTAAATTGAAATTGAAGTCATGAGTTTTTGGGTAAAAACATCAATAACTTTGAGAAGGATTAAGATATTGACAAGTTCTGCATCGCAAAATGTTGGTATTGATAAGCTCTTAAAGTCGTACGAAGACAGTTTTGTTGTAGAATTTGAAATATAAAAATTAAAGCAAAAAAAACCGTTTTTGCATGGTCACCCTAATGCAACTTAGAAAACAGTGCTAAATCGATTATATTAAAAGATAGAAAAAAAGCTTTGTTCAACAAAGTTGTTTAAAATAAATGGACATTGTCCAACCATGTTTATCTATGAAGATAAGAAAGTTATATTTTTCATTTCATCGACAATTTTGGTCACCCTATTTTTGATAACATAAAAATGAGCGTTCTATCACACGTAACAACTTTGTCGAAAACAGTTTCTGTCTAAAGAATAAATATCTCCCACAAAGTTGTTTTTAGCGATTTTTATCTAAGTTGCATTAGGGTAACAATGAAAAAACGGTTTTTTTACTCTTACTTTTATATTTAAAATTTTACATCAAAATTGTCTTCGTAGCGCGTAGAACTTCGTAGCTTCGTATTAATACCAACATTTTGCGATGAAAAATTTGTCAATATCTAAATCCTGCTCGGGGGGTCTCCGTAGCCACATTGGTTGCGCGTTCGCTTAGTAAGCGATCGATCGTGAGTTCAAAACTCAGGGCCCTCATTGACCATCTTTGTGTTGTTACAGAATAACTACGTCCACGCAACAATCATCAGCGATGGAGATCGATCCATGGTCGAAATAAGATCGATTCATCCATACAACTGCTCTGCTCTGCAAGAAACATCGGGCTGCTATTCTATTAATAACTCAACAATGATCATATCAACTGTCTCCGCTGTCCGGTCTAACTGGACAATGGAAGAACAGAACGAATACTCTTACGCCTAAATGGCTACTGTGAAATGTAATGTACCATATGCAATGGTATAGAAGGAATACTATAACGCCAAAAAAATGGCAACTGTGTAATGTGCTATTTATAGATATGACATGTGACATGTGCACTATTAAAATTCGGCTCTGTTACAGCTGAAATGCTAATGAGCCTGAAATAAACGAATGGGATAAAAAAAATAAATCCTGCTCAAAGTTATTGGTAGATTTTCATCCAAAAGCTCATGATTTCAATTTTAATTTACTCAAATACAAAAAATAACATAGTTTTGAAACTCACCTATCATATAGAGTGAAATTTGTTTTTTTTTCAAATTCCGTCAACAAACATTTTTGAATCTTGCCCCAGAAAGAATAACAAGCGTGTTTTTTGGGAAGAAATATCAATAACATTGAGTGAAGTTGAGATATTGACAAGTTCTTCATCGCACAATGTTTGTATTAGTAAGTTCTAAAAGGCTTTCGGAGACAGTTTGTATGTAGAATTTGAAATATAAAAGTTAGAGCAAAAAACAGTATTTTTCATGGTGACCCTAACGTAATTTAGAAAAAAGCACTATATCGGTTATTTCAAGAGATAAAAAAAATACTTTGTTCTACAAAGATGTCTCAAATAACTGTGACTACAATATTGTCGAACTATGTTTACATCTATCTATAAAGATAAGAAAGTTTAAATTTTTATTTCATCGACAATTTTGGTCACCCAATTTTTGATAACATAAAAATGAGCGCTCTATCATATGTAACAACGTTGTCTAAGACAGTTTTTGTCTAAAGAATAACGGGGGAACTCTTAATGGTAATTTCCACTTAAATGCATCTCCAGGACCATTGTGCGATGTAACCCCAGTTATTTGAGACATTTTTGTAGAACAAAGATTTTTTTTTCTATCTCTTGAAATAACCGATATAGCGCTGTATACTTGGAATCTCATAAAAAATTACACTGCTTTTTGAAAAGGGCCTTAGTTTATTTGCTTAACTTAAAACTTAAAAAAATATAAGACCTACAAAATTTCCAGCTCAAAGAGTTGAGTTTAGCGGACTAAATACTGTAATGATGATGATGATGGTATAACATATGCTGGAAGAGAAGTACGTTAGTAATGGGAGGCATATTTGGTCACCTGGTAGTAGAAATACGAAGTAATCATATCAACCACGCTAAATAGAGAAATAATGTCTAGAAATTCGCCCAGTAGACCGATCCTTTTGAAAATTTTAGACAGTAAAATAAAACTATTAAACAACTTTTGGCATTTTCTTTTTATTCATACTTCGATTCATACTACAACGTCAGGTTGTAGTTTTTTTTGAACAGAAATCCATTTTCTCTTGAAGTCCGCCTCCGATTTGACAACTTTTGGGTTCTTCCGGAGGGCCTGGTTCATAATCGCCCAATATTTCTCTATTGGGCGAAGCTCCGGCGCGTTGGGCGGGTTCATTTCCTTTGGCACGAAGGTGACCCCGTTGGCTTCGTACCTTTCCAACACGTCCTTTGAATAGTGGCACGAAGCGAGATCCGGCCAGAAGATGGTCGGACCCTCGTGCTACTTCAATAGTGGTAGTAAGCGCTTCTGTAGGCACTCCTTAAGGTAAACCTGCCCGTTTACCGTGCCAGTCATCACGAAGGGGGCGCTCCGCTTTCCGCAAGAGCAGATCGCTTGCCACACCATGTACTTTTTGGCAAACTTGGATAGTTTCTGCTTGCGAATCTCCTCCGGAACGCTGAATTTGTCCTCTGCGGAGAAGAACAACAAGGGGGTCTTCGTAGCCACTTGGTTACGCGTTCGCTTACCAAGCGATCGATCGTGAGTTCAAACTCAGGGCCCTCAATTGACCATCTTTGTGTTGTTATCGAATAACTACGTCCACGCAACCATCATCAGCGATGGAAATCGATCCACGGTCGAAATAAGATCGATTCATCCATGCAACTGCTCTGCTCTGCAAGACACATCGGGCTGCTGTTCTATAAATAACTCAACAATGATCAATATCAACTGTCTCCGCTGTCCGGTCTGCTGAACAATGGATGAACAGAAAGAATACCCTTACGCCTAAATGGCTACTACTGTGTAATTTACCATAATGTAATGGAACAGAAAGCTTAACGCCTAAATGGCTACTACTAACGACTGTGTAATTTACAATTTATAGAAACATAAACATATGTACATGTACACGATTAAAACCCGGCTCTGTTACGGCTAAACTGCTAATGAGCCTAATAAATAAATAAATGAGATAGAGAAGAACAACAGGCCCGGCAGCTGACGAAAGTCCGCTTTGACGTAGGTTTCGTCGTCCATTACCAGGCAATGCGGCTTCGTCAGCATTTCGGTGTACAGCTTCCGGGCTCGCGTCTTCCCCACCATGTTTTGCCTTTCGTCGCGGTTAGGAGCCTTCTGAACCTTGAATGTACGCAGGCCCTCCCGCTGCTTGGTCCGCTGGACGAATGAACTTGACAAATTCAGCTTATTGACGACATCCCGGACCGAACTTCTCGGATCTCGTCTAAACTGCTTAACTACGCGCTTGTGATCTTTTTCACTGACGGAGCATCCATTTTTGCCGTTCTTCACCTTCCGGTCGATGGTTAGGTTCTCGAAGTATCGTTTTAGTACTCTGCTGACCGTGGATTGGACGATTCCCAGCATCTTACCGATGTCCCGATGTGACAACTCCGGATTCTCGAAATGAGTGCACAGGATTAATTCACGACGCACTTTTTCGTTCGACGACATTTTTCCAAATTTACGAAAAATTGACAGTGAAGCATGGCCAACGTAATCTATACACTCTTATCTGATTATAAGCGAAAGCTGAAGATATAATTCCTAAAAATTAAATTTCTACAGCGTTTTTTCCGTGATGCAATTTGATGTGACACACCCTTTAACCCAGGAAGCTGAAAGAGGATTATATGGTCATTAAAAGATACTAATTGACTTGTGTGCCATCCATGCAAAAATTCTATTCTAAAAAAAATCAACATCTGTGTATGTTGTTGTGTGTGTGTGTGTGGGTGTGTTTGATTTGTGATATCTAACTACATATCTAACTAATTTTTTTGTATTTTATATATTTTTTTTATTTAATAAATAAAAAGTGTGTGACCTAACATATGTAATACGTTGGTAACACATATATTAGCTCACAGGCATTAGGTGTTAGTATGTATTCTAGTATGATGTGATTAAGTCGGTTACATATAGCATATAATCGTATAGTGGTTAAATGAGCTCCAAAAGATCCGTCTCCTTCAGGAAATGCAGTATTTTGTCCTCCTCCAAATTATCTCTTGCTAGGGCTGTCCTTGGGTTGTCAGCTATCTGAAACATTGTTCTCTTAACGTTGTAACGTGGGCAGACAAGTAGAAAATGTTCTACGGTCAGCCTGACGTTACATGTACTACAAGTGGGTGGTTCGGTTTTTTCAACCAAGAACCTGTGCGTTAATTTGGTATGCCCAATACGAAGACATGTTAGGCATATTTGAAAAGGTCATTGGTTTCTATCCATCCAAGGATGGGTAGTGTTTTTAATTTTTCTCAAAAAAGTATCTCTGCAGATGTTCCATCCCAGCACGTCATCAGAGATGAGTTAACCCATCTGGTTATATCATCAGATGAGACGCTTGTGCTTCATAGTTCGGATTTTCTCCCTTCTTTGTCTAGGCGATCAGCCTCTTCGTTACCGAGCATTCCACAGTGACCTGGGATCCAGCAGAAGGTGATATCATTTTGGGCAGTTTTCTCTTCAATTGCGAGTACCCATGGATGTTTGCTACTTCCGCTCTCGAGAGCAAGAAGCGCGCTAGCAGAATCGGTGAAAATAACCGTCTTTCTGTTGTGTTCGCACTTTGATGTAGCGATAAGAAGTGCCGCTAATTCAGCTGAAAATACCGAACAGATATTTGGGAATTGCAACTTAACTTGCAGGTTATTTGCAAAAATGCCGATACCTTCTTGTAAACCATCAAAGGATCCATCTGTAAAGATCTTGTGGTGAATAAAGTATTTGCTGTGGATGTGGTTGTTGAAAATGGCCAAAACTATGCTGCTGTTTTCACCAGCTCGCACAGAGTTTTTATTTGACCAATCAATCTGAGGTTTCCGTTTATACCATGGTCGAAGGTTAATAATGGGAATTGGTACAATCATTGGAAGAGTGGTTCGGCATGTATCCTGCAACCTGTTATTCACTCTCACAAGAGAGGATTCAACTGTTGGATGTTTCTCGAGCGTTCGTAGAATCTCGTGAGGAACAATTTGACGGGTAAATTGCCTGACTCAGCGAGTAACGCTTTACTTGAGGTAGTTCTAAAGGCCCCTGATGCTAGTCTTATTATCTTGTGATAGCTAGGCCTCAGTTCTTCAAGCGTTTTCCAGGTGGCACGGCTGAAGAGTTCAATACCGTAAGTAAGTTTGAAATAGACTAAGCTTCTTCCAATGTTGAAGATAGTTTTGCGGGATCCTGTTCGGCTTCGACCGTTTATAACACTAACTAAGTTAAGGCGGTTTTTAATGTCCGATATTGTACTCTTAATATGTTTATTGAATGTGAGTTGTTTGTCCACCATTACACCGAGAATTCGTGCAGAATTGACTCGTTTAATGGACTTACCGTTCAGATGATAAGAACGTAGTTTTTTTCCTGTGACGCTTATTGTTGCAGCAATGAAGAACTTGAGATTTTTCAGCTGAGATCCTAAATCTCACAGAATTCGCCCAGTTATTAACAGACGAGATTCCTTCCTGAAGTCTTCTTCTTGCTAGTTCTGGGAATGTAATATTTATACTGTAAAAGTAATTTCCTGGTATTTAAAGTTGTCCAGTTTCAATCCCAGAATCTATTCGAGATACCTCGCCTACACCTCTCCGCGTCAAATTGCTGAGCACACCCAACATATTAGGTTGATGACGAAACAAATTATCTAATTAATCTACTCCCTAATAACTTCCGGTTATTGTGGTACATTCACGATGTTCATCGTTGTGCTCTTCCATAAATAGTGCTAGAAACAAATTGTGTTTTTCTTTTAATTATTCTCACCCGACCGAATGGATCCTACGAAAACACCATCGTCACGCTGACTCAGAGCTATTTTTGATGAGATCGCCACTCTCCGGAGCCCTTTCGCCTTTTCGTTGTCCCTTCGCGCGGTGGAGAAAGGCTTATGCTGCCGTAAATGATGTTGGTGGTGATGATGCATTGTCATGCAAATGCAGAAATCCTTCGTGCGGTGGCCATTTAATACATTTCCCAGCGCCGAGAGTGCGTGAAGTGGTGGGGGAAAGGGAAGCAAGAGGGAACAAGAAAAGAGGGGGGAAAGTTGTAAAAGTACACAGAACTTAATGCGAACTGCGTAGCTTTGGGGTCTTGTATGTAGCACCCCCATCGTCAGAGACACGAAGTGGAGCCGTCGTGAAGATATGTGTAAGTACGAAATGGATGGGTTTGGATTTTGGTTTAGAGAGTTGATTTTAGACATTGGAACGCTGGAGCGCCGGGACGGCCCGTGCCTATCTACGGGGAGTCGGACAGATAGCGCCGAGTTATACCCATGTCACGTTCAATGCAGCATGCCGTAAGGCTAATGTTTCAGTTTAAACAAACAGACGACAGGCGAAATTCGTGTTGTAGGAAGGTGTTAAAATGTGAATTAGGTAATCACGATAACACTAAACGCTGCTGGTGCAGCATAACATCACATCACACACACACACGATGTATGGGCTCCGGAGACATGCGATAGAAGGTGCTGATTTTGGGATGACGTTATTAGTGTCGGGCTTCGGGTTCGGATATCGCTGGCCAGACTAACAGCTGTTTGGCCGGTGTCCAAGATGTCCAGTCGTGAGTGCACGGGTTTGTGCGGAACCCCTTAATGGCGTTAGATAACGTGTGATATTTCGTTTTTGGATGTCGCGAAACAGTGTTTCGGCCGACCAATTGATAGATAAACAGTGTTCACAAGGTATAATTATTGATTTAATGTTTCGGATTTCATCACGGTCGCGACGTTGAGTTCGTTAAGTGGCGACAGGTGAATGTACCCTTTGAGTGTGCCCGGCATTGAAATGCAGATCATTTGTTCTCACGCACCATACAACGACTCCAGTAATGGTGCATCTTTTCTATCTTTAGATCAGTCTGGTAGATGTTTATGCTGGGTTGTATATTTCATTTATATTAAGAGTTATAAACTTTATATATACGAGGGTAGGCTGATAAGTCGTGCACACATGCTTGTAGAAGTTGAACAAAGACCAAATAGCATGATTGGGAGGAAAACAAATTGAAGTACAAATCTTAGCCTTCAAAATCATGTTTTTATTTTGCCACATAGTCACAGTTAATCATCACACATGTCTCCAAACGTGTTACAAGTTTTTTCATACCGTGCACTGAAAAATTGTTCCGACTTTTCTCGAGCCCAGCACTCTATAGGTGCCTTCTCTTCATTGTCCGCGCTGTAATGATAACCCCAAAGATTTCTCTTGAGTAAAGACAAAAAAAGTAGAAGTGAGTAATATCTGTGATATAACTACTAGGTAGACTTGGGACTACTGCTGAGTTGGTAATCATTTGTTTGAAATTGCAATTCTCAACGAATGAATGAATGAATATTTAAAAAAAAATTACTGAATGTTTTTCTTTTTAGTGTGTGAGTGGATGTGAATAAGTATGAAATTGTAACAAACATAAAATTCAACTAATTCGAACCTGTTGGTGGTCCTGAAAAGAACCGTTGGGTTTACGTGGCTTTGTAAAAGCAACTGAAGATGTTTGAAGCATGATTAATATTTGCTGTGGTGAGAATAATATACGAAGTTACACGAAGTACTACGTCTTACAGGAATGGTGCTAAATCAGAAAACAGGTCACGTTTTTATGAAATAAGGTTAAAATTAATAACTTTTGTCACAGCGAACGAATTCTGATGATTTGCATACCAATTAAATCGGCAATTCTTTATGATTTGTTTGATCTATCTATATATTAGGCTGTCAAAAAAGTCCTGCGGTATTTTTTTTTTGAATTTTCATTTGTTCATAAAATTAGTTACAATCATCTGTTTTAAGTCAAATATGCGCCGTTTTGTTCGATGACTTGTTCCCAACGAGATGCCAACTTCATAATACCCCTGTTATAGAAGCTCGCTTCCTTATTGGCAAAAAAAACTCGGATAGCCAATTTTCACAGGCCTCTTTTGTAGCTAACTTCTGACTATCTAGCTCGTTCGCCATGGACAAAAACAGGTGGTAGTCACTTGTAGCAAGGTCCGGACTATATGGCGGATGCAAAAGAACCTTCCATCCGAGCTCCCGGAGCTTCTGGCGCGTCACCAAAGAAGTGTATGGCCTGGCGTTGTGCTGATGGAAGACAATGCGGCCTCTGTTTATCAAAGATGGCCTCTTCTTCATGAGTGCTACCTTCAAGCGGTCCAGTTGTTGGCAGTACAGGTCCGAATTGAGCATTTGGCCATAGGGAAGCAGCTCATAATAGATTATTCCTTGACAATCCCACCAAACACACAGCAGAACCTTCCTGGCCGTTAATGAGGGCTTGGCCACCGTATGAGCCTCTTCAGCGGGCTTCGACCACGGCCGTTTGCGCTTCACGTTGTCGTAAGTAACCCACTTTTCATCGCCGGTCACCATCCGCTTCAGAAACGGGTCGATTTTGTTGCGATTCAGCAGCGATTCACATGCGTCGATACGGTCAAAGATGTTTTTTGCGTCAACGTGTGTGGCACCCATACATCGAGCTTCTTTGTGAATCCAAGCTTCTTCAAATGGTTAATAACGGTTTGATGACTTATCCCCAGCTCTTGGCCGATGCTACGGCTGCTACTATGCCGGTCTTTCTCGGCTAATTCAGCGATTTTGTCGCAATTTTCGACGACAGGCCTTCCGGAGCGTGGCGCATCTTCGACGACCTCTACACCAGAACGAAAACGTTGAAACCATCGTTGTGCGGTGGAAATGGAAACTGTATCGGGTCCATAAACTGCACAAATTTTATTGGCAGCTTGAGATGCATTTTTGCCTTTGTCATAGTAGTACTGTAAAATATGTCAGATTTTCTCTTCATTTTGCTCCATATTTGCGACACTATAACTCACGAACGACTTAACCAAACAAAACACTGTCAAGGACTATATTATAGCGCGCAAAAATACCTTTCCAACAAGCTATAGTATGACTCGATACAATAAATACAACTAGAACTACGCGCTTGCAACGACACCTCGCGGAAATACCGCAGGACTTTTTTGACAGCCTAATATATTAATGTAATGAGAATATGCTTTTTGATATATTACATAGTGTTATCCTGCACAAATTGTATGGAGATGTGGATATAATACAATAATACAAACAGCGAAACAGAAGCAAATTTTTCAGCAAATATTGGCAGGACAATTGAAAACTATAAAACGTTTATAGAGTATTTATTGAGTATACCAATGAGCAAAATGTAAATAGTTGAATAAAAGCTATATTTCAGCATAACATTTTCGTTTGTTCAGCTCTTTTCATGAGTGGTTGAACAAAAACTTTATTGTGGCCTAGAGGCACGGACGCGATTTTGACATAGGACTGTGATTGTGTGTAATAATATAATTTGAATTGAGTTTTTTCATTGTTCAAAATCGGTTTTATTTTTGTCTTTTTTGATACATCAAATGGAAGGCATGATCATATGCGTGAGTACACCTTTTCGAACTTCTAAATCAGCAACCAGTGAAATTCATTAATTACATTTTTTAACCTAAAACATGCTCGCTATAATGACATCCTGGACCAAAATTCCATAAATTGTTTTTTTTGACCATTATCAATATTGCTTTATTTACAGATTTTTATGTATACATATCAATGTAGCTTTTTAGTGTAACATTATTTTTACTTTCGTCAGGAGTTTCCAAAAAATACATGATATATCTTATGAATATTTTCATAATTTTTGCTTTTTCTCCATTGTTTCTACCTCTAAGTATTGGATAGTGAAAATCTTTGAAATTAATTCCAGTTTGTTGAAATGTTCTTCCCATTACTATCTTGACGTGCTCCCATAATTGATTTATTCTTCGGCACGATGTAAATTTATGTTCCAAGGTTTCTCTCTCCCCGCAGAAGCCACAATTAGGATCTGGTCGCCGTTCTTGGTGGTACAGCATATCGTTATGTGGTATTTTTCCATGCACTAGTAAGAAGTATGTGGATTTCTCGTCTGAGGTCAGCTTTTTGTGGTTGATATTTTTCCAAACATGTTTCCAACTTCTTGTCACCTGTTCTGTAATTTTCACCGGTGGCAACTGATCTAAAAGATGCTGATAGATCGTCATGGCCTCCGGATTATCTAAATGACTTTGTGGTAAACTACCCATTATTGTTCTAATTATTCCTATGTGGAGTAGATCTGCTGGAGTTTGTTGGGAATATGATTCCATGGACGGCAAAACTGATCTCGTTCTGATATAGCGATTAACCAAAAGGGCTTTAGTTTTTAGATTTGGTGAATGGAGTCCCAAACCACCTTGTTTCTTTGGTCGCACTACATCTGTCATCCTAACACGCTGAGCTGGAACGCCTGCCCACAAAAAATATCCAATTTTCTTCGTTATCATTCCAACATATCTGTTTGGGATAGGCAATATCGAAGCCATATACCACATTTTAGAGCAGATAAATGTGTTTAACAACACAACTTTCTGCTTGATGTTCACTATTCTCGGTCGATTCATCCATATAAGTGAATTTATATTGTGGTATATTTTATCCCAATTGAGGCAGGCAGTGTCTTTTATGTTGTTTTTGAACCGTACTCCCAAAACTTTGATTTCATCTTTCTTCGCAAAACCTTCCCAGTGTTCTATCCCTGGTCCAATATCCATAGCCTCAGTTTTTCTTATATTTAGCTTTGCTCCTGCAGCCTTCTCGAACTGTTGAAAACATGTTAGGATACGATCAATTTTTGAAGGGCATCGAATAATTATAGTGATGTCATCTGCATAAGCTATCACACATTCTCTTGGAGCGCTACAAATCTCAGCAAGATTGTCCAGCAAAGGTTGCAGATAGATGACGAAAAGCAGCATACTCAAGGGGTCGCCTTGTCGTACCGATTTCTTTATCGAGAAAAGTTCGGTAACTTGACCGTTGATGATCAGCTGAGAGTTGGTTTTCATAGCTAAATTTTCTAACAGATCTACAAACTGTCTATTGAAGCCCATCATTCTCATATTTTTCAAAAGAAATGAACGGCTAACTCTGTCGAATGCATTACTCAGGTCACATGCAACTACGATTCCGCCGTTTCTTTCTTGTTTGGATAGAGCAATATGATCCCTGACTGTGCAGACCGCTTCGAATATCGTGTTTTTTCCGTTGCTGCACTTCTGGTGACTTGAAAGTACCGTTGTTGCAATTTTTTCCACCCGCTGCTTCAAAACTCTACTCAGTACTTTGTAGTCCACATTCAGTAAAGTGATCGGACGCAATGAGCTGATGCTATTATCTCCTCCTTTCTTTTTAACTAGAACTATTATTCCATCCTGTAAATCATCCCTCACGTAACCGTTTTTGATTTCATTTATTACAAGTGTGAATTCGTTCTTTATTATATCCCATGCTTTCAGATAAAACTCCCTGGTAAGACCATCCTTTCCTGGTGACTTGTTTGGTGCTGATCCTTTAATGACTGCATAAATTTCATCTTCTCCAAAATCTTCCATCAAGTGGTTATTTTCATTCAGATTCTCCATCATCGTCCTTGCCGGAAGAAAACGATCGTCATCCTCAATCTCGTCCTCATGAAATAAACTCTGATAGTGTTCCAAGATATAGCTGCGTATGTTATCTGTGTTGGTTATAGATTGCCCATCGATCGTCAAGGATGTTACGCTGGTTTCTCTTCTTCTGTTAGCTTGATCTGCCAGTTGAAATATGGAAACGTCTTCTCCTCCAAGAAAATGAAGATTCGTGTTCTTCCTGCTATTTGTGAATTTTTTCTGTTTTAGTAACATTATGGCTTTGATTTTATTTATTTCTGGTGTGCAGTCTTGATCCTTGTGCTTTTCGTATGCATTTTTCAGGCACGTGTGGTAAAAACCCATTGTGTTGTTGAATGTCCGAATAGCGATAGAATTTTCCCATTTGAAAAACTACGCAATTTTCCCTTTGGTATACGAAGACCACCAATCCGCCCATGTTGCGTAATTCCTCCTCTGTCGTGTCCAGTAAGCCCATTTATATCTGAGCTCATTCATATTTTGATCAGACAGTAAATGCTTATTCACCCTAAAGAATGGTCTATGAGTTCTTTGTATGCGTATAGGTAGTACAATGCGCATAACAACTCCTTTGTGATCGCTAAAACTGTTCGCTTGTAACTTGCAGTATCGTACGTTGGGTAAGCAGTTTGGAGTGACATAGATTCTATCGATCCTTGACATCGACCGACCACGCACAAAAGTGTAATCATTTTGCGTGTTGAATTCTCTCCACACATCTTTGAAGTTTAGCCTTTCACATAATCTTTTTAGAGCCGGACTCATATTTGATATTCCAGTGGCGTCAGCTGGATTAACTATGGAGTTGAAATCTCCCAGCAATATAGTGTATGGAGGGTAATCTTGCATGAATCTGGGCACGGTTTGATTGAAGAACTCTTCACGCGCCGATCGGTTATTTGATCCAGATGGGGCATAAATATTTAAAATTCGAACGTCATGCTCTAGATTGATGCATAATATACGAGAATCCAGGCTCCGGGACACACTGATTATTTTAATTCCATTTCGTATAGCAAAAGCCGTACCACGACAAGTTTCGCTTATATTGAATGTAATATTATAGCCGGGAATACAGAGATTTTCATTGATAACTTCCTGCATGTAAAGTATATCTAGGTCTAGTGTATATATAAGTGACTTGAGAGAGTTTATTTTGTTTTCGTTACTGATACCGTTCAGATTGATAGTTGCGAGAGTATAAGAGAAGGTTTGTCTACTGTTTATTTCTTGCATGATCGATTACGAGTTTACTTGCCGCTTGGTGCGAAGTTCTTGTTGAGCGCCGTAGCCTTTCCGAGGATTCATCATCGGAAATCTCCATAACGCCTCTCTCGGATAGTCGGGTAAGTGAGTTTGATCGGCTGCTTGTTGGTGTAGCCCTTGAGTGGCCTAAGTTGTCACTTACATTTGTTGGTATGTCGTATTCTTTCGTTGCCTTGTATTTGCTGGATATTGCTTCAGTTGTGATTTTTGCATTCGTGGTATCGGTTGAAATCTTCGGTGCTTTGTCTCGATTGTTGTGGTCTTCAAGCGATGATGCTGGTCGTTTCTGAGCTTCGTTTGCGCTAGCCTTTCCCGGGCCAGCGACAACGTCGGAGTAGAGTGATGACGATTTGTTTTGAATTTGTAAAAGTGTTCGATTTTGTGCACAACTTGATCCGAAGTGAACCTCTTGATTGCAGTATCGGCATGTTTGGATTTGATGTGTATAGGTGACGTGTGTGTTGTATCCTCTTACGTTCACGAAGGAAGGAATAGAATGGTTTATTCGTATACGGACTATTCGTATCCCACTTGGTATCTGCGAGAAGAACTCCGAACGGCACATCTCGTGCTTTACGCTGATGATCTCACCGTATGTAGAGAAGTATTCAGAGATCCATTGGTCAGGCATTTTTGGAGGTAAGTGGTGCAGCTTTACGTCCGTTCCCCCATCCTCAACGTACAATCTGATACGATGGATGGTACCATTGTTGTTCAGCTCAAATTTGCCATCGTACTGTTCCACGACCTCTTCCACTCTTTCCTGTGTCTGCATCTCTACGAATACCTTTCCTTCGACTTTGTCGATTTGTATGGCAGTAACATCTTGAGGGGTCAGCTTCAATTGTTTTGCGATAAACGCAAAGATGGTCTCATCCCTCAACTTTCGTATGCTACGGATATCAATGTAGAACGTGTGGGCTCTTAGCGTATCCATATTAATAGATGGGGGCCTGATTTTTCAAGCTTTAAACCCCTACTACGCAAATAACTTCTTATTCCTTTCAAAGCGATCTCTCTGTGAATGCGTCTACTCAACACAAGTGTTCAGTGATAACTAATTGTTAGTAGCAAGACCTACACGTTAAACGTGAATTGAGCACGAATTGATTGGACAACCTGAACTTCAATCTAATAAAATTTATATCGTCGTTTATATATCGACCTTTTGAGCCAGGCTCTCGCCAAATCTTTGGAGAGTATAGAGTGAAATCATCCAATATCATCTTCAAGATCATTCCTAAATCATCCCTCCATTGATTCTGACAACTGATAAATACCTATTGTCTGCAAATCGAGAATAATTCATAATACGCATCTAATCACATAATGAGCTAACGCCTAATGGTAGGCAAAAAGATTGCTCGATGCGTTGTGGGGGAAGTAAAATGCGATGCGTTGTGCTAGTAAAATCGAAAAAAAAAACATTTGAATTGTCAAATTGTTAACTTTTTTACTATATTCACTGTTCATGTCTTGAGCCAAAAAAAATCTGGATAAATTTCCTGTCCAATGGTACATAACACAACATATGTCTCGATAACGATTTTGAGTAATATGCGTTTGAAAACTCTTAATGAATCGTTACATTCTTCGTAGAGTTACCCCCCTATATAGAAATCAAAGACATAGTTCTATGGCAAAATCTTTTATGAAACGTATAGTTCAGCATATCGTTTTATTAAAGACTTTTTTACTATTGTTCGACCATGATTCAACTTAATAGATTAATTGCAGTGTTTTTATGTGTTTTTATTCGTGAACTGAATGCTTGATTTGCGCCCACAAAGAGAGTAAACCGATCTTGAGCCTCCGAGTCTCAAGTACAAGCTAGCCAACTGAAAAGAGGCAGTTGAAAGTCCACCTTCAATGAACCCAGTGGCTTAGACCAAGGTTCGAGCACATTTTGGGATTAGCACTAGCCAGAAGGCTAGTCTTACTAACAGAGAGTAACAAATCGAAGAAGGTCGTGCCAAAATCGGTCATTTTTTGTCCGATTTGACGTGGAATTGCTCCATAGCATAAATCCCCGAACAAAAAAAAAAGGTAGATTGTTCTTAAAGAAGCTGTAAAGAAACTGAATGACAGATCGCGCTCAAAGTTGAAATGACGATCACTGACAGAAGTACCAACATAGGAAACAATTCAAAAATGTTCAGCGGGAAGATTCAAAATTACAAATTCCCGGTATATATTTGACAGAATGTACTTGCTACAGTGAACTATGGAAAATAAATCATTTTTTTGAAAATCTCAACTAGATTTTCGTGTTCGATTTTTTACGTGTTTATCCTTTCTATATTGAATAAACAGTCATAATTCCATGATTTAAATTTGAAAGTTGCAAGAAACTGCAGTCGATCATGTTTCCATTCACTTACATAAATTGACCCAATGTTCGTTATAAATATCAGTTTAAGATGTATGTTCGGAAATGTAATATCTATTGTGGTCAATTTTTCAAACAAATTGCAATCGTACTTACACTCACGTTTTTTTTTTCAAATGAATAAAAATAAAACAAACGAGCACGGATGATTTTCACCCAGAGAACTAAGCGTGCGACTAATTTATTTGCATATTTCGACGCGCCGCTGGGGAACATGTTCGACCGAAAGATCGTTCCAAAGCCCGCTGTGATCGATGCGTGCCAAAACGATGCGGGAAGGCACGCTGTTCAAATGGGTTCCCGGAATAAATCGCCACAGAAAACGACTGCAACAGAAACCACCGCTTATAAAATGTGTAGTAGGCTATAAATATTGTGGCGCGGTATTGTATTTCAAAACAAGAATTAACCGGGCAAACGTATCGCCCCAGGCAAACGTAACGCCCCGGGCAGACGTATACCGTCCGACGCTCGCTAGAGCTCGGTCGGACATTGCTAAAGGATCGTATCCTATGTTTCAAACTAACCGGGCAATCAGTGGATCCCAGGTTTGCGTGCGAGACACCGCCGCTTCCGACGGCGGGTCGGCGGTGGACTCGGATTGCGTCATCTTGGCGGCATGGGCCGCCTCGATTCCTTATCCTCGCCAAATGGGGACTTCGTCCCCATTACATTGTCCTCAGAATAAATTTCGAAAAACGAGAACAAGAGAATAAATTTATAATAGAAATGTGAGGCACATGATGTTTTTCCCGCGCCAAATATTTCTAGCCTACTACACTTTTTCTAAGCGGTTGTTTCTGTTGCAGTTGTTTACTGTGGCGATTTATTCCGGTCACCGTTCAAATGCATTACTGCAAAGTGCACTGTCATGACAACAAACGGGTCCTTCGAAGCTGTTGTCCAGCGCCAGACAGGAATGTGCAGCTTCCCCTTGGGCACCCTCCGTCCGAGCAACTGTCCCAGCTGCACTGCGCCGAAGTCGAAAGGATGTTTAATTCAGTCAAGATTAATCGCTGATATGATTTCGAGTTTTATTAGCGCTTTTACAACAGCCATATCGACTAATTCCGCATAGCTTGGATTTGTGGACTGCGCGCTCTCGGACGCATAGGCAAGCGTCATCCATCGTCGGCACTTCCATCGCGGACGGCGTTTGTTGACCGGTCTCCTGAAGCCAAGTGACGGGTGGAAGCCGCTGGTTGAATCAACCCTGCCGGGGTAGCAATAATGCGCTATCGATTTGTGTGATGGCAATTGCTAGATGAGAGAACTTCCGAAGAGTACATCCCTGTTTCGACTAAGCCCGACTGACATCCATTATGAGCCGCGACAAGTCTAATCTCTGTTCGCGGCTCGGCATAAACATTCGCGCGAAACGCTCCCCATATGCAACCGCATCGGGTTTTTCTTCTTCCGCGAAGCGAGTGGGTCACCCATAAACCCACGGGGATCCGCGGCTGATCCGTTTTCCACAGCAAATTTGCATCGCAATCGTTCAACTCGTTGCAAGCGCCGAGAGTGCGCAGTTTGATTGATTTCCATTTTAATTTTTTTTTTCGTTTGCGCGCTTTTGATCGTCATAAGAAAGCCAATGGGGCAGAGGGTACCTCACAGTTGTCCAATTGCAGTCCGGTACCGGTCGTCAGTGAGCTCGTATGATAGGTATTACAAATGTCAGAAGTCGGACCCTTCGAGAAATGGGGTTAGGTTGTGGCCACGCTTCGACGGGAAATGGATTTAAGTGCGGCGTTATCTAGTCGTTGCCCCCCTGGGCACCGCACACGATGCGGAGGTGAGCTAAGCGTTTCGTTTTGTCATGAATTGGAGCAAGGCTAAGTCACAAAGAGTTGTACTCAACGCAGCGCTGAGGGAATGTTGAACTATTTCAAAAAAAAAATGTTAGCAAATTAACAAATAGGGCGAATATACTGATGACTCTGGTGGTTCAGAGTAACGTCCAGTATTCATGGACCGTTGCTGACAGGAACGACAACAGGATTTTCTCAAATACAAAATAATTTTTTTAGAGAACTTCAAAAAAATCATTGATATTCTTATTCGCCGTCTCAACGTAGTACACGTAAACCTTTTTTTGTGCGGGGGACAGGGACCGCACAAAAAAAATCGCACACGATTTCAATGGGAATTTGACATTTCATTCGTTTTCGTTGACTTTTGACTTTACGGTGACGGGACGTTGTATGTGTAGCGCACTTTACTCGGGGCGAGATAAACGTCATACGAACCGAAGAATGACGATCCCACGAAATTTGTCTTTTGATTTGTGTGTATGGATCTACTCGCCCGTTTAAAAACAAAAGCTCCTTAGCTCCTTAAGCATAATCTGATAGGAATTCATTATGGCAACCCTGGTACACACTCAATCGCAAAATTGGGTGTGCACCAGGGTTGCCATAATAAAATCTGTGTTTTTGGTCTCGAAAAATCTTTTTATCTGAGTTTTTTCGCAAAAAATCTGTATCGAAATCTGTATTAATCCTTTGCGGTCACTTGTCTGCTCTCAGCCACCACAGCAAAGAAGTATACTAATATTATAATTTATGCAACAATGTATCAATTCACACTTTTTCTGAACGAATTTTAATGTCTTGTGAACTTATTCACGAACCAAAACGGTGCTACTATAAAAAATGTGTAGATGTAAAGAGCATTGTTTTGTATGTTCGAACAGAAAGATAAAAATCGAAAGACGACAAACTAATTACTTTTTTTAGATACATGCGACAGATATCACGCGAAAAAGAATTATAGCAAATATTTGTTAAACATAAACATAAAAACATTCCTTAGTAAATACTTATCAGAAGTTTACAAAAATAAAGCAATCTTGTTCGTCTTACATCATCACTGCTTCTTCAAGTAAAAATAATTGCGACCAGTACTACATAAATGTCGAAATTTAAGACGACCGCAAAGGGTTAAATTTATAAGTTCAACTAGCTGACCCGGCTAACTTTGTCCTGCCCAAAATTGATTTTTTGATATACATTTTTTGATATACTTCTGAACATTCACGTTCTTTCAGAAAGCGAATTGAATTCAGCGGCATGAATTCCAAGTGCTCCCGTTGCCGAGTGGTTAGCGTCTCACATTACAATGCCGGGTGTTCGGGTTCGATCCCCGTTCTGGTCGGGGGGATTTTTCGTCAAAGAAATTTCCTACGACTTGCACTGTGGTCACACGTATCCAAGAGCTTGCCCCTCGGAATACATTCAAGGCATGTTATTTGGCTTACGAAATCTCAACTAAGTACAGGTCGGACTCGATTATTCGAAGTATTGATTTTTTTTTCACTCCGGATAATCGAGTTATAAAAAAAACGAGTTTTCTCTCGGTAAACGTAATATAATTATAATTTGCACTTTTTTACTAAACGGTTTTATCTAGGTTGACCCGTTTGTATGTTTGTGACTTTGTAACTTTATAACTTTGTAACTTTGTCTGTAGCTTTGTATGTAGGATTACATATTTTCTCAGAACAGTTTCAATATGGGTATCAAATGAAAGGGCTTGACTGGTAGAATACAGTCATTTATGAAAAACGCAAATCCAAAATAGCCGCTACCACAAAATGGCGCCATATAGATATTTTTTAAAACCTCATCAATATTGGTATCAAAAGAATGTTCTCGACTAGTAGAACATAGTAGATGATGAAAAATCCAATTCCAAGATGGCCGCAGTCCCCAAACAGCTGATTACTTTTTAAATGTATTCATTCAGCTTGACCTGTTTGTATGTATGTTCGAATGTTTGTAGGGTTGTCTCACATTAACAGAAAATTGACCCCGTTCCTGTTGACTGATTGATCTGAAATTTTGGAAGACACCTTTAATTATACTGTCATTATATAACTGTGTATTCCATGATCTTGAAAAATTCAATTTGGCCGTCGCAAAAAAAATGCCTGAATGACTTGACTTGGAGAACACGAAACACAAAAAGCAACATATATTCAAAAAGGTCTCCACTAAATGGTCGACTATGTATTTTTTTGCAATCCCCTCAATATCGGTATCAAATGAAATGATTTGACTAATAGAATACAGTACACCATGAAAATATTCCGAAGAAAATTAGGTAAGAAATAAACGTTGAATCTTCATTATCCACAGTTAATTGTTTCATCATATACCCCACGATTTTATTTTGGTCGGAGGAACGGATGTGATAACTACTAACTGCTACTTGTCTTGTGTTTCTAGCTTTTAGTACATTGAACCGTTTAACTTAAATTTTTTTTTACTTATTTTATTTTCTAGTTTTTAGTAAATTATCTGTATCATTAGCATACTTCTCTACATTCAAACCATTCAAAAGTTATGTTTTTTTTTAATTTTTCTTTCCTACCAAATTTATTCGGAATATTTTGATGATGTACTGTATTCTATCAGTCAAATCATTTCATTTGATACCCATATTGAAGTGATTGCAAAAAATACATAGTCGACCATTTTGTGGCGGCGATCTTTAAGAATTTTTGTTGTTCATAGTGTAGTGTATTCTCCAAATCAAAGCATTCAGGCATTTTTAGCAGCGGCCAAATTGAATTTTTCAAGACGCAGTATTCCATGATCTCGAAAATTTCAGATCAATCAGTAATCAGGAACGGGGTCAATTTTCTATTAATTTGAGACAACCCTACAAACACTCAAACATACAAACAGGTCAAGCTGAATGCAATCATGAAAAGTAATTGTTTATTTGAGAACTGCGGTTACTTTGGATTTAAATTTTTCATGATCTACTGTGTTCTACCAGTCGAGCACTTTCGTTTGATACCTGTATTGATGGGGCTTTGAAAAAAATATGGCGCCGTTGTGTGGTGGCGGCCATTTTTGATTTGCATTTTTCATAAATAACTGTGTTCTACTAGTCAAGCCCTTTCATTTGATACCCATATTGATGGGGTTTTGAGAAAATATGTAATCCGCAATTTTGTAGTGGCCGCCATATTGGATTGGCATTTTTTATAAATATCTTTATTGTACTAAATGGTGTGTCACATCAAATTGCATCACGGAAAAAACGCTGTAGAAATTCGCCCAGTAGACCGATCCTTTTGAAATTTTTAGACAGTAAAATAAAAACTATTAAACAACTTTTGGCATTTTCTTTTTATTCATACTTCGAGCACAAGCCCATATGCTCGCACCTTCCTCTTTACCCTGTCCATAAGGTTCTGTACAACGTCAGGCTGTAGTTTTTTTGAACAGAAATCCATTTTCTCTTGAAGTCCGCTTCCGATTTGACAACTTTTGGGTTCTTCCGGAGGGCCTGCTTCATAATC
This sequence comes from Toxorhynchites rutilus septentrionalis, assembly GCF_029784135.1. Taxonomy (NCBI): domain Eukaryota; kingdom Metazoa; phylum Arthropoda; class Insecta; order Diptera; family Culicidae; genus Toxorhynchites; species Toxorhynchites rutilus. The sequence continues at coordinate 54,115,078 of NC_073744.1, forward strand.
GCCCAATATTTCTCTATTGGGCGAAGCTCCGGCGCGTTGGGCGGGTTCATTTCCTTTGGCACGAAGGTGACCCCGTTGGCTTCGTACCACTCCAACACGTCCTTTGAATAGTGGCACGAAGCGAGATCCGGCCAGAAAATGGTCGGGCCCTCGTGCTACTTCAATAGCGTCTTCCCCACCATGTTTTGCCTTTCGTCGCGGTTAGGAGCCTTCTGAACCTTGTATGTACGCAGGCCATCCCGCTGCTTGGTCCGCTGGACGAATGAACTTGACAAATTCAGCTTATTGGCGACATCCCGGACCGAACTTTTCGGATCACGTCTAAACTGCTTAACTACGCGCTTGTGATCTTTTTCACTGACGGAGCATCCATTTTTGCCGTTCTTCACCTTCCGGTCGATGGTTAGGTTCTCGAAGTATCGTTTTAGTACTCTGCTGACCGTGGATTGGACGATTCCCAGCATCTTACCGATGTCCCGATGTGACAACTCCGGATTCTCGAAATGAGTGCACAGGATTAATTCACGACGCTCTTTTTCGTTCGACGACATTTTTCCAAATTTACGAAAAATTGACAGTGAAGCATGGCCAACGTGAACTATACACTCTTATCTGATTATAAGCGAAAGCTGAAGATATAATTCCTAAAAATTAAATTCCTACAGCGTTTTTTCCGTGATGCAATTTGATGTGACACACCCTTTAGTCAAGCTCTTTCATCAATACCCATATTGATGGGGTTGTGAAAAAAAATATATGTGGCGCCATCTTGTGGTGCGGCCATTTTGGATTTCCATTTTCCATAAATAACTGTGTTCTACTAGTCAAGCCCTTTCATTTGATACCCATATTGATGGGGTTTTGAGAAAATATGTAGTCCGCAATTTTGTAGTGGCCGCCATCTTGGATTTGCATCAAGAAGGCTTGAATTCCAGAAATTTAATTGATCAATCTTTCAATTGGCATATGTCAATGCTAGACGCGAATGAATTCTAAAGACTAAACATTCTACAAAAGAAAATAAATATCAATCTATAATTTGCTATTAACACTATCAGATTACTATTAATATTTACAAAATGGCGAAAAATAAATATCAATGTCGTCAAAATTAATTCCAGTTGAATAAATTAACTCCAATCGGACAAACTTATCATTGTAGAACAAATGCGTAATCATTTTTACTTTTCACATCACATCAGGAAGCAGTATTACACGCTACACATGAATGCCAAAATGATCCTCATTCAGACTGATTCGAATGCTGTATGAATAAAATAGGTGAGTTGGGAAAAATATTATTGTGATCAAGCCATAACTAAAATTGGATCGTTATTTTGAAAGCACTGTAAATCTGTATGGAAACCTCAAAAATATGTAATCTGTATCTACAGATTCTTGGTTTCAAACAGACTGAAAAATCTTTATAAATACAGATTATTCTGTGGATATGGTAACCCTGGTGTGCACACCTTGAGTTTTTCGGGGTTTAAAAATATTAGGTGTATCGGGAAGTTTCTTCGGTTTGGCGTAACTTGACTATTCCAGTAAATCAAATTTCCAGACATTCGTTGGAAAGCTAGTGTCATTGCGCGTCTTTTCCAGTATATGTCAAAAAGTTGAAGCGTAAACAACATAGGCTTTTGCCATTTCGAATATGTCGAATTTCGTAACAACGAGAGTGTTTTTGCGGGGAGTGTTACTTCTTTACTTCAGTATGAAAAAGCTGCGGAAAGTCATCACATTTTGATGGAAGTTTATGGTGACCATGCTCTAACTGAGCGAACGTGTCAGACGTGGTTTGCACGGTTAAAAGTGGTAATTTTTTACTTGGAAGACGAAGAACGTTCCGGACCGCCAAAAAAGTTTGAAGATGAACAATTGGAATCTTTACACGATCAAGATCCGTCACAAACGCAACAAGAACTTGCAGATACACTTGGAGTAGCTCAGCAATCCATATCTGTTCATTTAAAAGCAATGGAAATTATCCGAAAGATAGGACATTGGGTGCCGTATGAATTTAAGAGACGTCGAGACATCGAACGCCGTTTTTTCACGTGCGAACAACTGCTCCGGCGGCATGAAAGAAAAGGTTGAAAGGGGATGAAAAGTGGGTCCACCATGACAATCCTAAACGTCGGGCAACGTAACCCCGTGAGAAATTGCCAGAAAGATGGAAAAAAGTTGTGACTAGCGATGGGTTTGAATATTAAATTTGTAACCATTTTTGCAAAATAAAGCATTAATTTTTGAAAAAAAAACAAGAAACTTAACGGTACTCCTATTAAATAATATAATACGACTTATATCCATCGTATAGTCGATCCTTTTTACTATTATGTAGTGATAAGAAAAAAAATCTCATTTATACATCGTGTTTAACACTAGAACTACCGAGAGTTGTTATATACCTATTTTTACCAAAGCGGTAATTTTGACCTAAACATTGTCAAAATATGAAAATTTGAAAAAAGTTTTACAGAAAATAAAGTATAATTCATTCTAATTTCGCAAGTACATGACAAATAATAGAATACAGCATTCTAATTTGTATTTTTATTTAAATATACACTCGACAAAAACATTAGAGGAACAGAGTGCGAAGTTGAAATGTTTAGGTGGTTGTTTTTGAAATCTTGTAATCTTGTAACGTGAAAACTCGACGCATGAAGGTGAAATATATCTCATTTTGAAGCATCAGCCTTCAAGTTTTGGATCATGCGACGACAATATTTTTATCGGAGTGTGTGTAAATGAAACGGACAAAAATATCGGGAAGAAACAAAAAACCATTTCTTGCTGTGTTTTCAAACTTTTTGTAGACTAACATAATTTTTTACCAACAAACCCTATACCAAATCCAATTAACCTTATCAAACAGTCTTCATTTGATTGTTATTGAGTTCCGGTAGGAACTTTCCAAACAGACATATTTATGTTTGAATTGAAAAATACCCTTTCGTCTTTGATGATGAATAAGTCAATACATAATGATCGCACCGCAAACGGAAAGGTAATTTTGAAAACTCCAATAAAGTCTGTATAAAACTAATTTACTGCTTCGAAAAAAAAATATTTGAATTTTTTGCATCGATTTTAAAAAAGTATCAAATACACGCCCAGCCAGTGTTGTAGAAAATCCCCTGCCATTTTGCAAATATTGCAGTGAATTTTAATGTTAGAAATAAATTTTTAGCATGGTATATCCTCTAAACTCCTGTGAACGTTTCATTGATCATAGTTTGGACCAAATTAGAGGAAGACTTCATCGCACACTGTACCAAAATTACAAAATACTATGCGTACTTTCGAAATGAACGATTTGTTACATCCATTTTCATACGTTTGTGGGCAGAGATGCCAACCTTCCTGATTTTTCAGGATTTATATTCTGATATTCTGACGAACACTCAATTTATCCTGATTTTTCTGAAATGATCTTGATTTTTCCTGATTTTTATACACTATACATTATTTGTAATAAATATACTGGTTTCCATGCCAAAGTTTTCTTCCATGATAGTTCTTCGGTTCGCACTTGTATATATCATACATTCAGTTAAATTCTCTAGACGCAAATCTGTACCTAACATTTTTTCATCTCTACCCTCAATTGTTTCGTGGTTTTCCAAAATTACTCAAGAGAAATTTTTTTGAATTTTTGAATTCATTTAAAAAGATTTTATATATAACTAGCTGACCAGGCAAACGTTGTTCTGCCAAATAAATTATTTCTAGTGAATATTTTGGGTGTTGAATAAAACACACTGATGTATTGTAAGTGTGTTTGAATATTTTAACGATCTTTAAAATAAATCGAATGTGACCGAAAAAAAAAACGAATTAAATGATTTGAACGAAAGGTTATATGATGTTTCTTGGTGTATTTCATTAACATTAAATGTCAGTTACATGTTTGATCTCTTAAAAGTTAAACGTCAACTGAAAAAAGTAATATAAGTTTGTCGTAAAGTAGAAAAAATGAAATATAGAAAATCAATATTTATTGCTGTCTAGTTGTTAGGAAATACGTGCATGTGATTTTCAACATGGCTTAGTTTATAACAGCTTGGTCTCGTTCATAAATTGGAAAACAGCGATACGCCAGCTAACTTCAATGGAGCTGATTAATCGGCCTGTTCGGAATCGCGTTATTTTATCGTTGTCATTCAATCGAGGAGTATTCACATCGGTAATCTAAGTTTGAAACACAGCCATATTGCTTCCTTTATTCATGGATGTTTTTATTACTCTTCACCGATTTGTAGAACTCAATATTCATATATGCATATTAGTGATCGGATTTTACAATTCGATCGAAATCGACTTTTACACTCTTAAATTCGTTCGCCTTGTCGCGAAACAATGGTCAAAATAAGTCATCCGTATTTGTGGTTCAATTTACTCTCTATCTGATCGGAATAATTCCAGAAATAATTCTAAATTGTTGAAATTTGAATGAAAATTATTATTCGATTTCGTTTGGATGCTAAATTTGTTTTGAATGTGTTTGAATGCTAAATTTTGTGTGTTTATTCCACCCGAAAAACCATTACTATTTTTGCTTCATAGAAATGGAACATGGAGATCAATGTTGTTTACGTCGAATTGCGTGGCAAGGTTGTCACATTTGCTCAACTCGATTGGACTTGAGCTTGAACAGAATGCAAAATTGCGCTTTTTCCATTCAACAGAATACAACCAACAATATGTGGGGACGAATACGATCGAACTTCATTTTGTGTTTGAACACACGCGCAATGTCATGACAATGCATTGCGCTTTGACCTGGCTATAACTAAAGCTGTGTCGGCGTTGCTCACGATAGTGTCTCGCAAGTGAATGTATTATTCCTCGCACCGCTTTTGTTGATTGTGTAGTAAGAATTGCAGTCGTTCAATCTCTACCTTCGCGTATATGTCGACCATAAATTGTTGACACAGCTTACGATATCTTGAATTGGCGTTTCTTGACCATGTCAAATCACCATATGATAAACATAAAAATCCTTCGAGAGCGCCATCTGTTTGTTTCGTCGCATGTTCATAAATATTAAATCAAAATGACAAATGATGTTCATAATGAATTAAGTATCTGTGACGGGGTCTCGTTGGTCTAATGTTTATGCAAGAGATTTTTCGTTAAAAAACCCTTCTGACTTGCACTGTAGTCACGCGTATTCTAGAGCTTGCCACTCCATAATACATTCATGGCGTATTGTTTGTCATAGAAATCTCAACTATATACTAATAAAAATGACGCAAGTAGTACTACGTTGAGAAGGCAAACCTTGGGAACGTTAGTGCCATTGAAGAAGAACATAGCGAGGGTCGTATGAACAGTGTGTGTCAACGATGAATTCCAGATTATTGTTTTTTCTTCGCATTAAATTTCTCGTGTCACCGTGCTATCATGATTAAAGGAGCGCTTGGGCTTTGGATCTACACACGTGCTCTCCAGCTGATGTTTTATCAGGGTTGATGGCAATAGCGTGATTGTCACTTTGTAATCCGAGCAAATGTGATTTGAACAATTTCGATAACTCATTGTGCTCATTCAAAAAGGCTTCCAGCTCGTCGGAGATGCTCCCTGCTTTAGATGAATTGATGTTACTTGTGTATTTGTTACTTGTGTATTTGTAGATGGATGTTCAATGAAGCGGGCGTTACGCCATCAGTCATTGAACAACTTAAATAAATTCGTTCTGTTGAAAAAACGAACAACGGTTAAATTATTAGAATATTTTTGACACAAAAATAATAAAATCGCAATTAAAAATAGGGAATTGGGGTCAAAATTTAAGGTTATATGTATGGTATGAAGTCAAATTTTTGAAAAAAAATATCCAGATCTTTTTTTCTGCATAGAGCCACCCTATTCGGTATTAAATGTATGGTTATCGGTATCCTACCGGTATCATATATAGTTTACAACCTATTCTCATATCTACCAAGTATTTTGAGTATAATTTCATCAAAATCGGTCGATCCGTTTCGGAGGAGTTCGGTAACAAACACCGTGACACGAGATTTTTATATATATATATAGATTTGTTCATTTGATTCAAAGTAGAATCAACTTTAATGATGGGACTATTGTAAATATATCTATAACAGTATCAAATATCATAAAAGTTAGGAAAAATTCAACAAGTCTTCCACTGCTGATATGCTTTCCTCATTTGTCGAGTAAAGATTCAGTCCAAAGCATGGATGATGAATCCAATGAACATTTGAGTATTGATTTCTCTGCAACTCTGCACTGTAGTGATGCTGTAGGTTTTTCGGAAAAAATATAAACGATCAAAAGTCTGGTGAAACACTAGCATTTCCGCTTATGCGAGGATTTATACCATGCTTAATTATTCTTTTACATATCCGGTCTTCGCCAAAAGGAAGATATACTCTGTTTCTGGAGAAATTTGGAATGGATTCTGTCTTATGAGCTACTACCAAGCAACCTGTTTCTCATAAAGGGTGTGTCACATCAAATTGCATCACGGAAAAAACGCTGTAGAAATTTAATTTTTAGGAATTATATCTTCAGCTTTCGCTTATAATCAGATAAGAGTGTATAGATCACGTTGGCCATGCTTCACTGTCAATTTTTCGTTAATTTGGAAAAATGTCGTCGAACGAAAAAGAGCGTCGTGAATTAATCCTGTGCACTCATTTCGAGAATCCGGAGTTGTCACATCGGGACATCGGTAAGATGCTGGGAATCGTCCAATCCACGGTCAGCAGAGTACTAAAACGATACTTCGAGAACCTAACCATCGACCGGAAGGTGAAGAACGGCAAAAATGGATGCTCCGTCAGTGAAAAAGATCACAAGCGCGTAGTTAAGCAGTTTAGACGTGATCCGAGAAGTTCGGTCCGGGATGTCGCCAATAAGCTGAATTTGTCAAGTTCATTCGTCCAGCGGACCAAGCAGCGGGAGGGCCTGCGTACATACAAGGTTCAGAAGGCTCCTAACCGCGACGAAAGGCAAAACATGGTGGGGAAGACGCGAGCCCGGAAGCTGTACACCGAAATGCTGACGAAGCCGCATTGCCTGGTAATGGACGACGAAACCTACGTCAAAGCGGACTTTCGTCAGCTGCCGGGCCTGTTGTTCTTCTCCGCAGAGGACAAATTCAGCGTTCCGGAGGAGATTCGCAAGCAGAAACTATCCAAGTTTGCCAAAAAGTACATTGGGCGATTTTCTGTTCAAAAAAAACTACAACCTGACGTTGTACAGAACCTTATGGACGGGGTAAAGAGGAAGGTGCGAGCATACGGGCTTGGGCTAGAAGTATGAATACAAAGAAAATGCCAAAAGTTGTTTAATAGTTTTTATTTTACTGTCTAAAATTTTCAAAAGGATCGGTCTACTGGGCGAATTTCTACAGCGTTTTTTCCGTGATGCAATTTGATGTGACACACCCTTTATGTATGCCTCGCAGCAGTCTTCGACGAGGAAGCAAACATGTTCTGGGAGGATAGAATATTTAAGCTGTGTGAAAGATAGTGAAAGATTGGGAAACAGAACTATGGATATAAAATTAAATTATAATGCTTTGATTGAAAATGGTGTTTTTGTTTTTCCAAAAATCGACATTAACTTTTCGGACAACCCAATATGAGCTATCCTGATTTATCCTGATTTTTATTCTCATTCTCCCTGATTTTTTAAAATTATAGTTGGCAACCCTGTTTGTGGGTTAGACAATGGCAAGGAGTGGTGATACTCACACATATACATACGCATTTCCATTACACACACTCCACACCCTCCAATTATTGTTTTGGAAATCTGATTATTTGTATTGTTCCGGATGTGCTTTCAGCTTTTTGTGCAGATAGGTCCATCAGCAGAAATTTCAGCTTTCTGACGGTCATTCTCATCTGAAGATGACAACAGTATCAAAATTCTTCAAGGTCTACGTACATTAATTCTTTTTACTATTACTCCCTATGGATAAAAACAATTTTTTTGCTGATTGATGATCTAAAATATATGCTGGACATATTTCAGGATTTAATTTCAAAAATACCTTCATCGATATCGGAAAAATCTTCTCTTGAATCTGTTACGTCCCCTCAAATTTTGAATACATTCGTGAGTCTCGACATACTTGAGAAAAAGTTGTATAACTAGATAAAAATATATATTTAGAATATTGTAATTATTTCCCCTCAATATAATAAAAATTTTCACAATTTACATTCACTGCAAACTACAACAACTGTAAATTTTAAAAAAATGTTACAGGAGGGTTGTGTCCGAGACACGACCGCATAGTTGACGTAGGATTCCGTTAGGCTATCTAGTTATTTTGGATATGTTTGAAGAATTACATCGTTAAACTCGTTGGTAAAGATTTGGTGGCCCTGAAAAAGGCAATTTTGTTTGGTTGTTGGGTAGTGTTTGTTCACTCCACCAGTGTTCACCGAGTGATTATGACAGAAGTATGATAAACAGTCGTTGGGTGGTATCAGATAGAAGATGCCGAAGTGGGATGAGATATGATGAAAACCGCCCTCTGTGATCCTAGATGAGATGCCTCCTGCTATGTATGGTTGAAATAAAGAAAAAAAAACTCATCAATGTAATATATTATAATTACCAATACCGAACACAATTATCAACTTTTCTCATCAGTAAAAACATGTTATTTTAATATAGAGAAAACATGTTTGAAATGGAAAAGGTAATTTTGTTTTATATTTTTTGCTTTCTGAGTGTTTATTCAACCCAATGCGAACGATATTTGGACTAACAACGTCTAATACTATATGTAGAGCATATGGGAAATCACTTTTCCGAGTATTTCTTAACTTTTCCAATTTTTTCTCGCCGCATGAACTTTCGTTGGGTGAAAATAAACACAACAAAACAAACAGCTTAAGCCAAACGACCCGTTCCCGTTCCCGCTCGAGACACCTTGATTTTTATTTATTGAAATTGAAATAAATCGTTTCATATATCAAATCACTTTTAACACAACTGCTACCGTATACAATTTACAATTACACTTGTGCTGAATTTTTCACAATACACGATCGGTCATTGATATGTAATCTCACTAGACAACCATCATTAAAGTTCCAAATTTAAATTTTATTTGCTAGAATTAATCGTATCACTCACCCTACTTACAATATAAAAATGCCCCCGACTTGCATATATTTGCAATGCCGATTTTCCTCGGACACCTTGGTTGGGATCAAAAGTTCTCCCTACTTTCATGTATTTGTAATGTCGATTTCCCCCAGGCAGCTTGGTTTAGATGTCTCTGTTAGGGAACACATTTCGGTAGGAACAAAAGTTCCCCTTATTTTCATGTATTTGCAATGCCGATTTCCCCCATGCTGCTTGGTTTTGAAGTCTGTGTTAGGGAACCGCCGCATGTGTCGTCAATTTCGACCAATTAGAAGTGGATATTTCCGTTAGGACAGAGGCTTAGATTTTCCAATTGTTCGATAGTTAGTTTCATGACATATATTATTTTATTCAATATTAAAAATTGTTATGAAGTGCCGAAATTGAATGACGTAAAAATTTCATCAATCCATCATGAAATGACTGAGCAATGAGCGTTTGAAATTGAACAATTTTCACGATGTGCTCGATTTTCGATTTTCAATTTGTACCCCAATATGTTCCCGAAAGACGTAATCCTACGTCAAAATCAACATAATTGTCCACAATATTGTAAGTATTTCGATTGCACTAATTTCAACCGTACCTATTTCTACCGCATATAACAACTGTCAGTAAGAAAACAAAATTGCATCACAATATATTACAAAATTCTAAAAATTTATGAAATTTTTAGAGTATTGTGATTTAGAAGCAGTAATTGTTCCGGAAACATTGATTGGCTGACACAGTAGTGGCAGATTGACGTAGTGTCTAAGTAGTTTTGATATTAAAAACATTTAAAATCACGACCAGTCATTTTGAAATGGGAACTGGGAAATCAAAATAATTTATAATATTGATCAAAACATGAATTTAGAAAAAGTCATAGAATGATTTAAAAAAAATTTGAAAAATACTATACAAAATCTTGCAAACCAATGATACAAACCGGTCATTTTGACCGGTTGGAAGCTCTAGTGTTAAAGAACAAACAAAAAAAAACTTCAATTCAGACGCAGCAAAATTGAGTGTACAGTTCAAGTTTTTCAATTTTGATAAATAGTTGTCAATAGTATTCAAGTATGGTGATTGTAAATGTGTTTTGAGTTGATTGGGAAATTATAGAGAAGGCACTTCCGCACGATGAGATCTGCGTGCCTCGGGTCTGGTTGAAAGTAGTAATGACAAGGAAGTCCCAATTTCTGCACAGAAGACTGCAGATTATGTTTCAGGATGTTCTATTAAGCCATCTTATCCATCGCCAAATTGATAAACTCCATGGTTCCAGTTCCAGATACCGCCATTGTACCATACATCAGTCGACTGCCGCCGCCATGTTTTACTTTGGTAACCAAATGCTGAATCTGGAGCACCGAACCTGGTTTCCTACACACTATCTGTCTTCCATTCGATTCAAAGATATTGGTTTTCGGCTCATCCGTGTAAAAGACCTTGTTCCAGAACTCCTTCGGTTTGTTTACATATGCCTTAGCAAACTTTATTCGATTTTTCATAGTCACCTTTGAGATGAAATACTTCTCACGGCCAACACGACCTCTCGGATTCAGGGGTATGACTAAAATGTCAAATCCTCATATTGTCAGTGTACCCAATATTGCTGTGGTACACTGACATTTTGGTTCTGTCAATCACTGTTGTTTACAACTCGGTACGGTTATATAGTCGAATAGTGGCTATCCTTAAACTCCATGTTAAATGTGAAACCGAAATATGAAAATCGCTCATGCAGTTAGAAATAAAGCAGCGCATTTTACTTTATTTTTACTATCTTCGTGATTTCAACGATTTAAATCCTCGCAAATGATATGTTGGTAGACAAATGACGCCATATTGATTTTGATATTGGGTAGCCTATATTCAATTGATGTCTAACCCCTGCTCGGATTGCAATTTTCCGCAATGTCTTTCCTCGGCGAGTCTTACTTATTATCATTGTGCGTGTAACAATATCTATTCCTTTCCTCTCACTTGCCATTTTAATTAGAACTTTTTCAAACATCAACAGAAAACAAACCAAAAACCAACACCGCCCTAGCAGTGGTTTGGTGTTCACACCACACACTGACGAAAAAAAGTACGCTAATTCGCAAACATCTTACTTAAAAGGTTGATTTTTTCGGAGAAATTTAGGGTGTACATTCAATTTTACAATGCTTAGAATAGAGATTGTTTTCAATTTTTTGGAATAAATAATTAGCAGAAAACTTTTCGCGAAATTTTGTTGTGCACATAATTAATTAAATGTGTGTATTATTGATATGCATCAAAATATAGAAACGTATTCAAAATATTTTGCACCAGATGAATGGAGAGTATCGTCAAGTAGCAGTTGTACAGTCAATTTTGCGATTGACGGTATTTTGCGAATTTACAGCCAACAATGTTTCCAAACTCCTAATCTCTGAGGATCGGAAGATAACCAATATATTAATTATCCCATGTTGTTTATCGTCACACTGAAGCGTTCTCAAGAATTGTAATCTAATGGTTTACTCAGCTAATTGAGTCCCCAATTCAACGCTTATCGAGAACCAATGCATCGCTTGCGTAAGTTGTTGCGGTGAGAAATTACATCGCATGTTTGTCGGCAACTTGTCGTTAGTTTAATACCAGGACCATGGTGCATGGTGCGCGGCTCCGTACACCTCACACTCAAATGAACGGTAACGCACAGCAGCCGGTCAGGACTGAGGGCACCACGAGTCTCGGTATGGTCAACCTGTTGAATGGTACAATATGCTGGAAGAGTACATCTCTACAATTACTGTCGGCTCGTAGCGTTGCGTTCACTCATTTCCAACACCTACCGGCGACGGCCCAACGCCCACATCGTAATGAAAGAGAAAAATCTTTTATTGCGGTATGTACAGTGTTGCTTCTGAATCCGGACGCTTTTTAATCCGGACACTTTTCCATGACATTCAATATCATGCCTAAACCATGACATTTTTTACATGTTGAATTAATGTGACTGATAGTTACTATTGTATTAATTTAGTTTAGTGTCAAACATAGAACCTAGCTACAAATTTTTCTTTGAAGGAGTTTCATAAGGGTATGTTAGAAGACTTAGTATGGAGTATGGCGTGAGGAGCAAAGATTTAAAACAGTAAAATTCTTCGGTATACAGCACGGGGTCGATTATATGACCCGTTTGCATGTACGTGGGTTTGTAACTTTAACTGTTTGTAACTGTTTGTAACGTATTTCATTATGGCGTCGTGCACAAATTACGTAACGCTAAAAATGAGGTTTTTGGACCAACTTCCCCCCCCCCTATGTAACAAAAAGTAACGCAAGACGAACCCCCCTCCTCCTCATGTTACGTAACGCTAATCTGTACCCAAAGTCAAAGTAGTTTGAATTTTTTTTTAGCTTTTTTTAGGAATATCAACGTAAAAAAATCAGATATCTGCCCAGGTCGGAATCAAATGTTTAGACGAAAGTTCTTTATATGCAAGTAGTGACTTCGGAAGAACTTTCGACAAGTTCATAGAATTTCTAACAAACCGAAATGGAAAATTAATGCTCACATCTGTTGGGATTGGTGCTTTCAAACCATCTGGCGTTTAGCTGAGAAGACCATGGACTGGTATAAATTGATGTTAATTTACACAAAAATAACTACTCCTTCATTCAATGCGGCAGCTCCTGCCGTTACATTTCACTACCTGCAAAAGGTCTTGGGATGTCTTTACGTGAGTAGCAAACAACTATGCTTGATATTGTACTAATTCCGCTTCGTCGATTTGGGAGTTTGCGGACTTAATAGGGGGAAGTCGGGAAAGACGAGTTAAATTTATTAATAAAAACAAAAAATAATCCACAGAGAGCAGCTCGATGTAAATTTTCGTCTGCAGAAGATAAGATTCTCATTGTTGTCGAGTAGTTTTTTGGGTATTTTTCACTACATGAGTGTTTTACCATCACTTCTCTTCCAATTTATCAAATCAGCGGTGAAGTTTTAGCATTTTTACTCCAGAAATATTGATGAAAACAAAATACTAATCGGGTAAGACGGACACTCCACCGACTAAAGACGAACATTTCGTTTTTGAAACAAATTGATTATCTCCTCCTTCTTTGTTTAACAGATGCCCACTAACTACGTTTGCAAGTGCAACCAGATATCATGGACGAATCAGCAGAGCGGTTTTTAAAATGTCGAATTTGCCATTCCGAATGCCGGAAGTTATATGTTTTATTTACAATTCCGGGTCCCTTGTTTCGAGTTTTTCATCCAAGTGAGATCCCTCATGATCACGAAGAACCTGCCGGAAAAGAGACAATCCAACTCAATTGAATGCACTGCGTGCTGGAGAATTTGTAGCAACTAATATTGCATCAAAATTCAATTTAATAAAATAATAGATCGAAAATATCTATGAGAAAAAAAACGAAAAAAGGAAGGTTCTCGTCTGGTCCTCCATCCACATTAATTATGGTTACTGGCTTGATTATTCTTCGGTACCGAATAATCTCGAATTCAGGCGGCTCGCACATACTTTGAAAATCGATCCCATGAGGAAATGCGTTCGAAGAACAGTGCCTTCCTGAACAAATTGCAACGCATATTGGAACACTGCATAGAACAACTTCAGCATGATCGAGGTGCCCTAGCTTTGTTTTGCATCCTGCGATAATAGACGGAATAAGCTTATGTTTTCCAGCTATGACAAAATCATGATTCGGTAGATTAACGCAATATTCGAGCTGCATTAAGGTGAAGGTGGAAGCTAGCCACAAATGGCTGCCACAATGGCGCTCATTTCTATCATCTCCCTCCCTCACCCCTCGCCCGAAAATCAATAGTTTTGCGAAACAGTGTGAAGAAAATGATCGTTTTCGCACACTTCCCATCAAGTAATATCAACCAAACTCTAATCGATTACTCACAAGATATTAAATTTTCTTCTGCTGTCGCACTGTATAGTGAAAAACGTCGGAAAACTCGAGCAAGTGCTCTGAAAGTTAAATTTTCATTTTTCAATCTTCGGCAATGGTTTTGTTTATATTGGTGAAAGCATCGTTATTTTTTCGACACTGATGCCAGACAACATCATCGAAACAGCTATAAAAACCACTCAATAAAATGTTGTTCCTGAGTCATAGCGTTTCATGTCATGAACATCAATAGAATAAAATTGTGTTGATTGATATCAATTATTATTTTTACGTTTAATGGGTATATAATGTAAGTTTTAGCAACATTAATATTGGGTAAGAAAATTGTATAGCAGAGCTCGGAACACTGCCACGGCTGCCTATGCTTTCAGAAACAGTAAACGGAAAAGTATTACATTCAATCAAAATGCCTCGGCCAACGAAGAGAAGGGTTAAGGCTCTCCAACGTGAATATGTGAAAACAATACGATCAAGGAAGGAAAATATAGAGGAATTATGACCATCGAGTTACTATGCGGAAGAACTTGTTAATACCAAAAGAGCCCCCATTTCGCATGTGTTATAAATTTGCTCATGCTACACTCGCGTATAATCAGAATTTTACTTCATATGCAAATGCACCTTCTATATATATTTATATTTGCAATTGTTCATCAGAACATATCGTTCATACATTTTACTTTAGTATTGAATTGTAATTTTTTTCAAATGTATTCAAAGACTCGTGTCAATGAAGCGCCACACAGTCTGATAAGTGAATTAATCTATTTACGTTTGCTTTGCTCTTCTCTCACAAACACTATTACCCCATTTTTACACGTGGGTTTACCTATACTACTACAATGGCTAGCTTCCACCTTCACCTTAAGCGATGCCTGCTTACTGTCCATTACAACACGTGCTTTATCATCTTGGCTTAGGATACACACCTCTTTTGGTCTCAGAATCGAATTTATTCAGGAATAAAAATGGAATTTTGTTACGTAACGATCACTGCTACCCCCCCTCCCCCTATGTCACATTAAGTAACGAAACCTCGACCCCCCTGCCCCCCCTACTCGCGTTACGTAATTTGTGCACGACGCCTATCTTGAAAATCCAAAATGGCGGCCGCTATAAAATGGCGGATTTCATATTTTCTCTGAACCTTAACAATATGGGTATCAAACGAAAGGCTTGACTAGTAGAACACAGTTATTTATGAAAAATTCAAATCCCAAATTGCCGCCAGCACAAAATGGCGCCATATACATTTTTTCCAAACCTTACCAATATGGGTATCAAATGAAAGGACTTGATTAGTAGAATACAATTATTGATGAAAAATGTAGATCCAAGATGGCGGTCGTTACAAAATGGTGGATAACATATTTTCTCAGAACCCCATCAATATAGGTATCAAACGAAAGAGATTGACTAGTAGAACACAGTTGTTCATGAAAAATGCAAATCCAAAATGGGCACCACCACAAAATGTTTTGAAAAAAATATATTTTTTTTCAAAACTGCATCTATATGTGTATCAAACAGTGCTGAAAATATTCACGTTCACGACATTCAAATTCGGCGAATTTCTGCCTTCCTTGTATTGATAACCTACTGCTCAAGCGAGAGTCGACAAATATGGAATAACACTATCAATGAACCCCAGTGAAATGAACATCAACATCAGCTTGCCATGAAGTTCATTTTTCATTTGCATCTTCTTTTTCGTCATGGTATTCGTAAGGTCGAAAATGAAGATCATTGCGTGTTAGTGAAAATCAAATCATAAAATTCAGCGTCACCAATTGAGATTGAAATCGATTAATGGTAAAGGATGGCAATTCATCACACAAAATTCTTGTTTTTGGCGACTTCGGCAATGGAATGTATAGAATAACTCTGGCTACGTTTTATGAATCTACCCACGATTGCCCGAAAATGACATACACCACCATTTATATGTGCAATGGGTAACACGTTTTCAATAAAAATTCACTGCAAGTGATGAAGATCAACTTAACGTTCGTGATAATCACCTGAAATTATTGACAGTAACGAAAGTGCCTGAATGCAGGCTTTTCGAAATTCGTTCATGCTGCTTTCAATCAATATACCAGACAAAGTTCACGCGTCTTGCCTCTTGTGTTATACTCATTATGCCAGATATGGAGTTGAGTTTTAACAGAAGAGAATTCATCCGATACTGGGAAAAATCTAATTCCTTCATTCGTGAATAAATTTTGATAATTTATGGCACTGGTATCAAATAAAGGGGTTGACCATTTGAACACAAATTCAAAATGAGCCACGTCAGATTTCGATTTTCTACAGTTAGATGTTTCATTACATGTCCCTCGATTTTATGTTAGTCTCATCAATAACCTAAAATAATGAAGAAAGGGGTGTGGTAACTACTAACTGCTACTTGCCATCATCTGTATTATTATTATGTTTAATCACAATGAAACCTTTGAAATTAAAAAGTGTTTTTACTTATTTATTTTTATAGTTCTTAGTACATTATCTGTATCACTAGTATATTTCTCTACAATAAAACCGTTCAAAATTTTCTTTAAAATTTTGGATTTGCATTTCCCATAAATAACCGTGTTCTACTAGTCGATCTCTTTCATTTGATACCCATATTGATGGAGTTTTGAAAAAAAAAATATGACGCCATCTTGTAGTGGCTTTCCATTTTTCATGAATAACTGTCTACTAGCCAATCCTTTTCATTTGATACCCATATTGATGCAGTTTAGAGAAAATATGTAATCCACCATTTAGTAGCGACCGCAATCTTGTATTTACATCTTTCATAAATAACAACCACTATTTTGTACAGTCGCCATCTTGTATTTACAATTTCCATCAATAACTGTGTTGTACTAGCCAAGCCCTTTCGTTTGATATCCATATTGATGGGGTTCTGAGGGAATATGTAATCCGCCATTTTGTAGCGGCCGCCATCATGGATTTACATTTTTCATAAATTACTGTATTCTACTAATCAAGCCCTTTCATTTGATACCTATATTGATGGGATTTTGATAATATATATATATATATGGCACCATCTTGTAGTGGTCATCTTGTAAAAATACAATAAATAATTGAATTAATAAAAAAAAAATACCAAACGTGTTTTCATTTAGGCCCGCTACTTATGACGCACCCGTAAAAAAGTTCTACAAGAATTAATAAATAATTTCTCTCAAAGAATTGCAAAGAAAACAAGTGTCCGAATATAAAAGCAAAAGTGTCCGGATTTCAAAGCATGATTAAAAAAGTGCTCGGATTTAAAATCACGACACGATGGAAGAAATTTCGAATTTTGAGCAAATATAACAAATATAAATATATAATTTTGTGGAATTCTGTGATTCATAACTTAGATGAAGGCCTTCTAATTCTATAGGAACGCTAATTTTTCATGCCATGATATGTCAATATTTTTTAGAAGTTGAAGTTATATTCGTAAGCGCTTAAGCGTCCGGATTTCGAAGCATTACTATACCAGCTATAGGCGTTTATCGAGCGACGTTCATGTGAAGAAAAAACATTACTCCACACCAAAATGCAATATACTTAACCTTAATTTGGACGAATCGAGCTTATGGTATACTTGAAATTCCATCGAATCATATACACTCCTAATTGATCCTATCGGTTTTGAAAATTGTTCGCAACATTTCTCCAACCCAGCGATACTTAGCCGGCTGCAACAAAAGGCAAAAATATTTCTCCAATTTCCCGCTCTGTTCTCGCGACCATTTTCAAAAGATCCCCGAAGGCGAGCACGAACCGCTCGACGAAGCATAAAAGTGCAAAAAACAATAGCTGATTATAGCTTATCAGTGAAAAGTCGGCGAAATCTTCCTTCCCTTCAGCTGGATGGCTGCACCATCATCGGTCAATGTTAATAATTTCCATAATTGAAAAAAGCCCTCCGGTCCGGACCCGTCTGTTTTCATTCTGTTACTGTGTCTGCATTTTTGGCAGTCCTTTTCCAGCGCAGAAACGAAAATGAAAAATGCCCGAGCTTTTTGCACCTGTCATTAAATATTTAGCCGTCGAAAACAGCCGCGGCGAAACGCTAATGTGGTCCTCCAGTTTCCGCCAGAACGTGACAGAAAGTTTAACAGGAAAACGGGTACGATTGAAAACGACAGAGGGAGAGAGAATGCCGGGATTAAGCATTCCCGGAAGCAATTTTGGTCTGAATTCGCGGGTATTTTGGTCCGATTCGTGCCAATGAAGAGCTCATCGAAATCGAGCGAAATCGGGCAGAAAGGGAAAAGCACGTGATTTTTTTAATCCACGGGATTCAATAGGTCGTATGAATAAAAAAAGTATTTACTTATTCTGCCCGTTTCCAAGTAAAGTAAACTTTCCTAGTATTTACTTGAATCCGTATGAATAAAAGTTTACTTTACTAATTTCATTTTAACGCATGTTCGAATTCGAACATAGTTTTTACTTTGTCAAACATCTGTCAACTGATTGTTTAGATTTCATTTCAAAACGTTTTTTTTGACAAAGCGTGTAT
Organism: Toxorhynchites rutilus septentrionalis; assembly: GCF_029784135.1. Taxonomy (NCBI): domain Eukaryota; kingdom Metazoa; phylum Arthropoda; class Insecta; order Diptera; family Culicidae; genus Toxorhynchites; species Toxorhynchites rutilus. The sequence continues at coordinate 54,133,667 of NC_073744.1, forward strand.
TCGCGATGAAAAAAAATAGTGTCGACGTCTGGTGGCGATCTTCAATTAGGGATCATAGTTTGGGTCCCTATCTCGTTAGTGTAATACCTATCAGATTAGAATACACGAAGCCAGTTTTCAAATGTTAAAATTTGAATGAAATTGTTCACATCATGTTATTTAATCACTTAAAAACACTTTTTTCCGACATTTATTTAACCCTTTGTCTATACATTTCCAACATGAGCTCATGAGCATACTTGATAATTACGAAGTAAATACTTGATGAATGCTGTTTTATTCATACGAAATCAGCTAAACACCCATTTTCGAAAAGTAAATACTTTGTTGTTTCTTTTATTCATACCAAACGTAGTAAAAACTTAATCTCACTGCTCGAATAAAGTAAAGTAAAGGTGAATTTTGTTTTTATTCATACGGCCTAATGAGGGATAGCTATTTTCGATATTAATGGAGATGTCATGTGTGAATGTTCACATTTTTGTTAATTATTTAAAAATGTGTCAGTCAATTGAGACTTAATTGCGGTTAGTTTTTTTCGCTGACTGTCTGATTTAAGTCAGCTGTAAACGGTATTCGTGAGAATGAAAAAAAAATTAACAAGATTTTGTAGAAGATTTCTTGTATGATTGGGAGATTTTGGATCGATTTTCAGAAGATCGATCTTTTAAATTTCGATTTTCCATTTTTTTAATCGATTCATTTTACCCGAAAACAATCGTGAAGATCGATCTTTTTCTTCGATTTTTTTCGATCTCAGAGTTTTTTTTTCCAGTGTACATCGATTTTAATCTCACTACCTGATAAATATTATAAACGTAATGTCAACATTTGAATAGCTTTCGAGAATGTCAAATTAGTAATAGTGAAAAGGGTTGGGCGATCTTGGATCGATATTTGGAAGAACGATCTTCTCCTCACCGATTTCCGATTTTTTGGAATCTATTCTTCTTATTCCAAAAAAAAACCCAGAAAATTGATCCTTTCTTTTCGATGTTTCCAATTATTTGATCGTAGAAAAAAAGGCAATTTGTTTTTCACTGAAATTTGATTTTAATCTTACCAGAAATCACATGGCAAAGGGCCTGGCCGGGTAAGGGAGTAAAAAGTGCCCCCAAACCAAATCACCAGCTGTATGGCAAATATTGTATGGATATTAAATAAGAAATTTTGGCTGTTTATTTGAACCCCTATGTGGTTTGACGTAGGATCTATGGTGAAAAACGTACTTTTGCGTTTATTTCACGCCATCCTCAAAAGCTTCGAGATAAAAATTTGAAAAAAAAATACTGAATATGCATCTTACTACGGAGTATCAAGAAAAATTATTAAAAAAAATTTTTATCTAAAATTGAAATACTAAAAAAAATTGGAATTTAGAAAAAAAAAATTTTGGATTTAGACATTCAGTACTACTCTAATTCATATTTAAATGTGTTTCTACGGTTTTTCTAGATATGTGTGATTTTTTTCAGTTTTTTCAGTGTTGCGCGGTACAAAAAAATACTATTTTTTGTATTTCCAAAGGATCTGGCTGGTTGAGGGAGTAAAAAGTGCCCTCGAACCAAATCACCAGCTGTATGGAAAATATTGTATAGAGTACTAAATAAAACATTTTGGCAGTAGTACCGTATATTTGAGTCCTTATATGGTACACCATAGGATCTATGGTGAAAAATGCACCTTCTGGTTTTTTTCACGCCATTCTCAATATCTTTGAGACAAAAATATGGAAAAAAAATACTGAATGTATATCTTACTAAGGTGCATCGATAAATATCTTCAAACAAAAAAAAAGCGGTACAATAAAATTTAATATATTTTCTGGCATTTCGAAATTTTGAAAAAAATATAACTTTGAGACCCGCTTCTGTTCTAATTTTTATTTATATGCGTTCGTATGTGTCTTTTTTTCTACATGTGGTGCAATTTTTTTCCTGAATGTTAGAGCATTGCGAGACACAAACATAATTTTCTTCATCGTCTACATTATTATTTTTATTTTCTTGAAATCGATTATTTTATTGTATTCGCGGTTTTCAATTGTAAGATTAACATAAAAACTAATAATAATTTGGATGTTTTAAGTGTTTTTCTCATTAATCCGAATGATCTTCCACAAGGATCCACAGTTTAAATCCGATGTAAAGATAATCTCATATATTTGAAGATATGAGAGAAAAATCTTTGTTACGCGCAATGCTCTAAATATACCGACAAAATTTAGGCATACAGAAAACAACATTTAAATAAATATCATAGCAGTACTGGGTCTCTAAATTCAAAATAAACTAAAAATGCCCCAAGGCCAAAAAATTATTTTTTTTTCGCGCAATCCTCTTAAAACTTCAAGAAAAATTACGCTACATGTGGAAAAAACAACACATACGAATGCATTTGAATAAAAATTAGAGCAAAAGTGGGTCTCAAAGTAATATTTCATTCAAAATTTCGAAATGCCTGAAAATATACATATTTTTTTTAATACCGCGAAAAACACTCTAAAAATTCTGAAAAAAAATCACATATACCTAAAATAGCCGTAAGAAGAAATTTGAATACGAACTAGAGTAGTACTGAATCTCAGAATGAAAAAAAATATTTAAAATTAAAATAAAAATTAATTTAATTTTTTTTTTAATATTTGATTTTTTGATGAAGAAATTGTTTGAAAATATTGGTCGATACACCTTAGTAAGATGTACTTTCAGCATTTTTCCATATTTTTGTCTCAAAGCTATTGAGAATGGCGCGAAGAAACGAGAAGGTGCATTTTTCACTATAGATCCTATGGTGTACCATATAAGGACTCAAATATGTGATACTACTGCCAAAATGTTTTATTTAATACTCTATACAATATTTTCCATACAGCTGGTGATTTGGTTTGAGGGCACTTTTTACTCCCTCGTCCAGCCAGACCCTTTGGAAAATAAAAAAAAAATGTACCGCGCAACACTGAAAAAATTCAGGAAAAAATCACACATATCTAGCACACATAAAGCCGTAGGAACACATTTAAATATGAATCAGAGTAGTACTGAATCTCTAAACCCCAAATTTTTTTTTCAAGATTTCAATATTATTTAGTACTTCAATTTTTGATAATTTTTCTTGATACACCGTAGTAAGATGCACATTCAGTATTTTTTTCAAATTGTTATCTCGAAGCATTTGAGGATGGCGTGAAATAAACGAAAAAGTACCTTTTTCACTATAGATCCTACGTCAAATCACATAGGGATTCAAATAAACAGCCAAAATTTTTCATTTAATATCCTATACAATATTTGCCATACAGCGGGTGATTTGGTTTGGGGGCACTTTTTACTCCCTTACCCGGCCAGGCCCTTTCATGAACATTGGATCCCTTTGAAGGTTGTCAAACTAGTGGTCGTAAACTTAGGAGAACCAGTTTTGTAAGTTTGGTCATTACGAAACAAGTTATATTTACACCATCACATTTACTGGGCTGACAGTGGAAATTGTGACGAGATGGATGGTGACATCAGGTCCAGCTGAAGTGTTCTTTTCCAAAACTGGGACTACTACCAATATTTCGACTAAATACCAGACGTATGACACCGTTGGATTCAGCGGAATTGTTGTCAGCGTAGTTCTGGTTGAATATCAATTGTTGAACTAATAATTTTCAATTAATTAATTTAATTAAATAATTCCATGACGGATCATGATAAATGCCCTGAAAACTAAATTTTTTCTAGGCTTTCAAGTTTTTTTTTGACCTTCATCCTGAGAATCAAATGGAATTGCCTTTGATGTTTGAATATAAATGTGAAATGTTTATTCCATGTTTAAAGTAAAAACAGCACTTATATTGAACAAGTAAATAAATTCCACTGATGATTCAACATGAGCCAAAGGTTGTACCGCTCATGACAACTCTACACGAGCTGATGATTGCGCCGGCTAGTGATCATTCTATCCTGGATTCCTCGAGTCGAAAAAGACGCACCACGCTAGATATTGGGTGCAGACCAGGGGGGGCGTTGCTGATTAATAGTCAGCTGCATCCCAATAGGAAGTATCCCGTGTCGGGCACACGTACAGAGAGTTTCAATCGAGCAGTCATCGGGTGCGGACGCATCCTCTGCTACTCCGCGCGTGATTTGATTTGAGTTTGCTTGTTTGTGTGCGTCGAACAAACATGTTACGTTCCGTTCTCGATCGTTATTTTTATGTGCAATTTTTGAATTGTGATCGCGAATAGTGCGGGAAGTGTGAAAATGAAAATTTGTTTTTGGCTTTCAGTCGCAGTGTTGAGCAATATTTTGTAGGCTCCTGGGAATTTTTCGGTTACTATGTTGCCTTACTGTGTTAATCTGTTGCCCGTTTGATTTCCTACGCTATGGGTTTATTTTTGGCTGTTTTCGTGTTTTTTTTTTGAAGGCGCAACAAATGGGAAATAAAAGTGATAATGAGAAATGGGAATTTGGATCGCTACGATGCAATTTAGTGATGTTTGATCGAGAAAGGCGTTTTTTTTTTCAAAAATGATGCACCGAATAGATGTGTGTGTTGTATTGAAACAGTGACAACATGCTAAAATAGTGTGCAGGACAGGAGAGGGTCTATGGTGTGAAAAAGATGAACGAAGATAATGAATTTCATTCTTGTGGAGGAACTGAAATGCAATACTAGAGAAGCCGCTCTGTAATTGTGTGCGTGTACAATGTGAAGAACGAATGAGCCAATATAGTATGCGTTTAAAGTTGACGGTTATTTTTGAATTCAACGCTACTAAATGCGCGTCGCGTGATGCTGGAACTTTTACGGACTATGGGCTCGAGTGCACATAAATGGATGTCTATGGTTTTTATTGAGAAAATGTTTTTCATCACTTTTCAGTAACTGATTATTTTATTATAGTGTTTGTTTATCGTTCGTAGCTATGTGTGCTTTTGTGTGAGTACTTGTGTAGGCGTGTAAGGAAATGAATTATATGACCGGGTTGTTTTCTATACGCATAAGAACAGCAGAATATATCTCTGGGACGAATAATCACGTCAGGATTAATGTTCAGAGTATGCGCGATGAATAATGTAATGTATTGCTGGTTTGATTAGTTTTAGATGAGTTCCCTTGGTTACCTTCTCAGGTTTCCCAAAGATAATTGTCTGTTGGCGATTGGAGTTGAATAAACGCGCGTAGTTGAATAACAAAATAAATCACCGGTTTAATTGATTTTAGAGAAGTTTTTTGGTTACCTTCTCAGGTTTCCCACAGTTAACTCTCCGCCGTCAGGATTTAATTTCAAGAAGAGTACATTCAATAAATAAAAGAGTATATAACTGATCCAATTGATTTTACATATTTTACGCTCAGTGAAATCATTCATTCACGACCGTTGCCATTGGTATCAAATATTTGTTTCAAAAAGTTTTATTATTTTCTTTAAGGTTTGTTCTCGTCGGCAATAAGTTCGTAGTTCTATTTTAACAATTCAGTACATTTGAACAAAAATATGAAAAGCTAGCCAAAATACACAATGTTATTTCGTTTTCCATTTCGGATATCACATGGGGTTTTGCGCTCGCGGTGCTTTAAAATGAAGGGATTCTAGGGAAATACTGAGAAGTTGAATTCATTGAGGCTCTAACTGTACCACTATGGCGTACCAGCAGCTGTTGTGTAATCTGGCCAGAAAATGTGGAAAAATAGGTTTGACCTTTCCTTTCTATGGTGTTGGGGTGTTGAGAAGTTTATTCTAATGATTGTTTTTAGCTGTAAATAAACTGAAAGTTTTCTGCTATGTTTTGCCATGTTGCACTGAATGGATGAAGAGCCGCAACCAGCGATTTATTTTTTGTCTTTAGTAGTTTTATTTTACTCAATATTTGTGTGTATGTGAATATTTGATGACATCTAGTGATACCTGTTTTTTCTTGTTTTGTAATCGGTATAGTAGAGACTAGATGGCCAAAAGGTTAATTGCTTTTCATGTGTTTATTGGCCTGATCACGAACGTCGCTTCGCGGTGGGGACGAAAGGAATTGTATGCAAGTTTATATGTACTTAATTTCATTTTCATCGTGAGATGACGTTCGTAATCAGGTCCTATGTGTGCGTATCTTTAAAAGTTGTGCAATATTTATGAGAAGGTGGTCCTGGACCGATCAGATAAAATTTTAGGTACTACAATTTCTACAATTTGGGGAATTTGTTTGGTACTATCCTTCCCCAAATATTAAATTCCGAGTGAGGCTGTAGATTCTGAATTTAATTCCTGATTTTATAATGTAAATTTCAAACATCAGAATTTCATTCCAGATTTCAAATTGAGGATTAGGATTTTAGATTATAGATTAAATGAAAATATACAGATCGAGAGTTGTTAAAGGAGTTTTTTATGACCTTCTCAGGTCAGGAAAAATATCTATGTACTACGCACGATGAACAATGAAATGCATGACCGATTCGATAAGAATGTATATTTTCTTCAAATCTCATTTCGACGAATAGTTGAGAGTTAACGTTTTTAAAATCATATCACTTACCGCAGTGAATCCTGATTTTTCTTAACCATTCCCACTAACAATTATCCCTTCCTTGATAAACGCTAGGGAACCACGCTATAGAGGCGACCCTTCTGGCCTTCGGGCGGCGAATATCATACTAACATTCCTTCCCTTCCCCTGGTGACTGTAAGGACGTGGCCGGCGTCGTTATTGACCATTTAAAGCTTGAATCGCCGAAAATTGCACAACGAGAATGATTTGTTAGTCCCAAGCGTCATTCTGCGTGTTCTTTGTGCTATTTGGTTAGTTCAGGTCAATCACGGAGAGCAACTACGAATTGTACAGTCTACCCAAGCTCAAGCTCAAGCTCAAGCTCATGTCGGGCACACGTACAGAGCACTGAAGACGGCAACATCCCAATTATGAGAACACTTGTAATACTAACCTCGAGCCAACCGCGAATAATCGGTTACATATTACTAACATAGTTGTAAGCAAACGTTGTCAAGATATTGAACTCCCGGCCCCGTTAGGCTGACGCCATATGAGCCTTAATAAAAATATATATTTTGGATGAAAAAAAATGGGTGGGTTATATCTATGATATAACCGCAAGGTTGACGTGGGACTACCTTAGCTTAGAAATTCTTTGTTTGTATTGATTTAATTTTTGATTGAATGAAACAATTTCGGAATTCAATTGAATTCAATATATTTGCTTTGTGAGTAAACAGATTGTATAATGCCATGTGAGGTCAATTCATGCATTTGGATAGATTATGTTCTTCGTTACACATAAAAATTAATGACAGTCCTTTTACGTTTGGTATGATGGCATTTTGGTTTTGAAGTCTGTATTAGACCAACGCATTTCAGTCGGAACAAAAATGCCCCCGATTTGCATGTATTTGAAATTCCGAGTTCTCCTGACACCTTCGTTTAGAAGTCTGTAATAGGTAAACACATTTCAACCGGAATAAAAATGCCCCCGAATTGCATGTATTTGCAATGCCAATTTCCCCACGCTCCTTGGATTTAAAGTCTGTGTTAGAAAAACACATTTCAGTCGGAAGAAAAATACACTCGACCTGCATGAATTTGCAATGCCAATTTACCCAGACACCTTGGTTCTGAAGTTTGTGTTGAGGAAACACATTTCAGCCGGAACAAAAATGCCCCCGACTTGCATGTATTTGCAATACCAAATTCCCCACGCTCCATGGATTCGAAGTCTGTGTTAGGGAAACACATTTCAGTCGAAACAAAAATACACCCGACTTTCATATATTTGCAGAATGGATTCCCCCAGGCACATTGATTTTGAAGTCCGTGTTAGGGAAACACAGCTCGGTTGAAACAGAAATACCCTCTAGTTGCATGTATATTTGCTAAGCGGATTCCCACAAGTACATTGATTTTGAAGTCTTTGTTCGGGAAACCGTAAATCGGGCCAATCAAAACTTGGCAGTTAGGGCGTTTAGATAACGCTTGACATTTTACAGTTATTCAATTGTTCATCTAATGAAAAATAACATTTTATTAATTGCGATAGAAGCGTACAAATATTCCATATCCATTGATGCACACATCTTTCCGATCCAGTAAGAAATGTTCGAGTTATAAGCATTTGGAATCTTTCGTTTTTTCCTGCATGTTTCGTGTTTTGGTTTTCATTTTACCCCCATATACTCCGGTTAGACGTAGTCCCACGTCAAAAAAAGTAAATAAATTGGAAAAAAGGTATTCGATTTTCCGAAGATCGATTCATTGGTACCGAATAAATCAATGAATCGATTCCAACGCCGTTTAGAAAATCGATCCATCAAGATCGATCTTTTTCTAAAGATCGCCTAATCGTAATTCCATTTCTAAGCCTAAAATATGGCTTTGTGTGCGTACGTGCTTGCTTCATACTCTGTATGTACAATTAGCACATCTTCACTACGCTGACACCCCATTTGTATCTAATCCCGTGTGCTCCCGTGTGCCGTTTAGAAAATCGATCCATCAAGATCGATCTTTTTCTAAAGATCGCCTAATCGTAATTCCATTTCTAAGCCTAAAAACCAATTAAAAAAATAAATAACTCAAAAATACAATTAACATAGTTTTGTAGAGCCAAAAAAGTTTCATCAAATGAATGCTTACCATTTGCCAACCAGCAAACAAATCGTTGAAAAAATAAATAAATATGAAAACGCGACGAACATATTCCGCAACCCTATAACTGTCTTTATAGCTAATTTAAAATTTTGTTTGATTTGAATTTCATAACTAACTTATTTAATTTATTGAATTACATAATTCTAAACCACATTGTATATATGATGACAGTTACCTAAAATCACAATTTCATTGTAAAATGACTAATTTTAATTGCGACTGATTAAAAAAAAATAACATTTTGAATACACCGTTAAAAGATAATTCTCAAATTTGAAAAGTTTTTATAACTCAAACCATTACCCCTTCGATATTTTAAAAAATATTTTGACGTAGAACTACATCTTTCGTTAAGGGTGCCAAATCAGAAAACAGGTCACGTTTTTATGAAATAAAGTTAAGGTTTATAACTATTTTTGCCGCGAACGCATTTTGACGATTTACATACCAAGGAGTCATGCACAAATTACGTATCGTGATAAGGGGGGGGGGTGTGTCAAGGTTGCGTAACAGGAGCGTTTCTTTTGAGACTAACACAAAATTATGTGGAGTGTTTATACTATTAGTCGCTTCAAGCCACCAATGTATGGCTCTGTATACATGGTGCGTTGACCGCTTGTTTGCAGCTGATTTGTTTCGCTGTACGAACGATGTCTAGAGGTGCGATTCCACCGAGACAATACTAAATTATAATTTTATACTATAATACCATTTTTTTTTCAAAGAAAACATGAAAAAGTTGTTGTTGGAAAAAGGTTTTCACTGTCCATCTTCCGATATATCGCTGACTTGTTGTAAATTTTTTGAGAAAATTTGAAAAACACATTTTTGAGAAAAATGAATTTCAATTTTAAATATGTTAATATTTGCAATGAATTTTTCTTTAAAATATTCATATTTTTTCGATGACTAAAATTTTTTATACATTTTCTTAATTTTTCATAAAAAAATTTTACATCTAGATAAGAAATTTTATAGCTAGAAGCCGAATTCACTTTGTGTAACTACATTCATATATTACAGCCACATAAAGCGCCAGTTCAAATCCAACCTTCGAGAAATACAGTCTATTCCTATTAAAGTTCGAGTTCTCATTTTTTAAAACGCTCCAAGAAGCTTCAAGTGAAGAAGGGAGATCCGACTTGTCCAAACAAAATTTATAAATCAAATATGTAGGGAATTGTTGAAATTTCATAAAAATAAACAAGATACTTTTTTTAAATCACATTAAAAAAATATTTTAGAAATCGAAATTAATTTTTCTCAAAAACAATTTTTTTTTAAATTCTCAAAAAGGATGATAGCCCTCACTTTGAGAAAAATACAATTAGGTGTAAAATTTTCAGAAAAAACATGAAAAGGTTGTCAGAAAGACTATTTTCTTGTAAAAATAATTTCTGTAATTTCATCATCGAATTTCAAAACCCGGCCAAGTACATTTCATTTATTGGCCCTGAAAGAAAATGCCCTGTGCAAAGTTTCTGCTCAATCGGACATGATTTAAGGGTGCCTTAAAGCGCTCAAAGTTTCAATTTTCTTTAATCCTCAAAAACCTTCCAAATTTGAAAAATGGAAATTCAGGAAATTTAGTCCAAAAAGTCGATTTTCGGCCAAAATTTATTTTTCGAGATAACATCAGATCTCGACTTTGTATGCATTTTTAAGTCGTTTGGAATCGAAAATTTTTTTTCGATTTTCCTAATTTCATGTAATCCCTCGTTGGAAGATTTTCGAGGGTCAAAATTCAAAATATTGAGTGTTTTGAGACACCCCTAAATCATGTCCGATTGAGCCGAAATTTTGCATAGATCGTTTTTTGAGCCGATAAACAAATTGTACACGTTCGGTTCTTTCAATTCAATGATTATGTTTTTTCCATGCCTTCATAACCATTCAGGCATTCAGGGTCAAGATCGATTTTCGACCAGACATTTTTCTTGACGTAGAACTACGTCTTTTATTAAGGGTGCCAAATCAGAAAACAGGTCACGTTTTTATGAAATAAAGTTGACGTTAATAACTATTTTTGCCGCGAACGGATTTTGACGATTTATATACCAAATGAATCGGAAATTCCCTAAGATTTGTTTGATATGCTATACATTAAAATCCCATAGTCTGTATATGGTTTAAATTGATGAGAATTGGAAGCATTCCCATTTCCTCATACATTTGTTCTGTCCATTTGTGTGCTTTCCCGAACAGAGCTGTCAATAACGAGCAACTTATCGACGAGCAACGAAGGGGAAATCGTAAGAGGTGAAATCTCCTTGAACAAAGGAAAAAAAGAAGAACGAAGGGGAATATTTGCCTAGAGTATAAACAGTGGATCTCGCTGAGGCAAACTTTCATTCTTCGTGAGGAAATCGACTGAACAACATCGTTGCTGGGCAAGCTGGACGGCGAGGGGTCGAATGCCTTTCTTATGGCAAGGGGGTGGAGGAGTAATATTATGGATAAAGTAAAGATTGCCAATGACCTTTTTGAAGGATAGAGACGAATGAACTGAAGAAGTTTAAAGTCTCAAGCAAGGAAGGAAGACAAACTATCAGTATCGTTCTGTATTCATAGCAATGAATATCGCTTGTTCTTCCTTGTTTTGCGTCATCACATGTCATCGTTTCGGATTGAGCTGTGGACGCGACCAAATTACTCACTCGCTGATGTCTCTGGCATTGCAATCATTGCATCAACCTGACGCCATTGCATTAAGATTCTGAGCTGTACAATTATGTGGGGAATCATCAAGCTAGGCTATCGTCAGCTCACCTAGAAAATAAATGTTCTGGAATTTTGTCAGAGATATGGTTTCGCCTGACGATAGGAAAACACTCTCCACAAAGGATGAAAGCTAAGCTAATGTAGACTGGCAATATTAACAGAAAGGGCTTCTGTTGAGTAGAGCGCAGAACGGAGATAAGTGTGTGTATATTTAGTTGCTTCAACCCATCGATATATGGATATTTGTGTGCGTACGTGCGTGCATCATAACCCGTACGTAAAAATAGTGCATTTTCACTTAGCTGAAACCCCATTTGTATCTGCTCCCGTGTGCATTGGCCCTGTAACGATGCAACAATCGCCCAATTTTTTTTTATGCAAAGATTGACGATTGTTTGGTGTTGCAAATTATGCAGTCGTAATGATAAATATAAACAAGGAGTGGAGATAGCGGAAGGGAAATATTTACGCTAGGGTATTAGTAATGAATCTCTGCTGAGGCAAATATTCAGCCTTTTTCCAAGCAGTTAACATTGTTTGTTTTTTGTCATCAATGTATTGAACTGACGCTATGGTGAAGCAGGTGTTAAGGTTGTACACCAAACAATTATTTGGAAAATACCAAGTTATATTAAGTTATTAATTTATTTGAACTCGCGTGCCAGTCGCAAAACTGCTTTCAACTAGGATTGCATTTGCGCTAATCTTGATCATAATGAAGCAGTGCTACTCTTTTCAAGGTTGTTGAGATTAACAGATAGAGTTTATGTCGTTTATTTAGTCACCAAGAAAGTAAATGTCGTTCTGGAATTTTGTATGTTATTTGGTTTCGCTGGCCTTTAGTAAGTAGCAACTATCGAGCACGTATTGTTCTGCGAGCACAAGAATGAATCTTCAAACAAAATCGTCAAATTATTCTACAATAAAAAACATTTCAGGGAGGCCAAACTGGTAGAATGGTTATTTCAAAATTTTCGTTGCCTTATAAAATTATATCCGCAGTTATAAACAAGCGACTTGAATTAAATCACAGTGTAGTTCTACGTCAACCGCATTGGTCGTGTCTTGAGCACAACCTCCTATAATGTTTTCAAGATGATACCATATCTCGACGTTTTATGCATTTTTTAAGTCATGTGGCATAAAAAAAATCGATTTTCTAAATTTCATATATCGACAGTCGATTTTTCTCTGATAATCAGAAAATGTACTAACAACTTTTTTTTTGCTATCCAACTAAACAGCAAATCCAATTAACCTTGTCAACCAGCTTTCTCACCTTCCCACACAGAGTTTGAAGCTTGAATGAAAAAATACTTCCTCGTCTTTGATGAGAAATTATTCAATAAACAACCATCGCACCGCAAATCGAAAGGTAGTTTTGAAAACTCCAATAAATCCTGCACAAGAATAATTTGACTCTAACGAAAACAAAATATTGTTTTTTTCCATCAATTTCAAAAAAGTGCCAAAAACAGGATTAAGTAAGTAAGTAAGTTCGCAGTAAGTTCTTATATTTGTAGGCAAATGTTTAGCCTAGCGTATTGCCTAAACATCTGTGAACATTTCATATTGATACGGTTAGCCGTTTTTTCTAGCCGATTTTTCAAAGTATGGAGTAAATTAGAGGAGCATTTAGTCGCAAATCGTACCAGAAGTACAAAATCCTAAGCGACTCAAAAAACGAACGATTCGTAACTTTCCACTTGTTTCTGGGCTTGTGTGCAGACCTGAGTAATCGCAAAGCTATTGACATGCAAACGTATCGCACATTTATCCGCCAAATTCGATTGATTTCCAGGATGAAATGTTTGTCTATTGTGTCATACCACTCCAAAGGATATACACGTGAAACCACTTAAAAATATGCCGCCCTGATAGCGGTCGATTTATAATGTGTTATCTGATTGATTGATTTTTTTTTTATTTTTCTCTGTTATTCTCTCCAGACAGCACCACACAGCGAATCAGATATTGTCTCTAGCCAGGTATCGACCCCCTGAAAACGATGCTCAAAACTGTATCACGCAAAAGGCCATAGCACCGTCAGGTCGTGTTTGACAAATCACGCTTTATGCGAATATTGGCTGAAGCTGTCTCGACAAACTTCTTCCTAAATTTGGCAGTGCACTCGCGGTTGGTCACCTACATACTGTTTGCCCTATTACGTATGTTATGGTTTTGATTTGGCAGCTGCCATCACTTGGTTGGGTAAACGAAACGAGGGGTTTGTCTTCGCATCAATACAGCACATTTTGTTGGCTCTCTATTGATTTTGTTGCACAAAGTTTACCCCTAAACAGACCCCTCGTCATGACAACAACCCGAAGGAACTGGTCACTCGTGAGCATAAGTAGGGCATCCGCTGGATATGGGAATAAGAGATCTTATCGGGGGTCCTGTTTCTGGGTACCTTCCAAAAGATAACCTGAATAGGTAACCGTTTGGTATAGTATCGCTCTATCTTGCGTTGCTCTACCAACTGATCACTATCGATTGTTATGACTGTCCTATTTTGTTTCTATAATTCTGTGAAGTTATGCTCACTCCGTTGTAAACTTATTATGAGGCATTAATCGGGTAGTTAACATTTTTAAGAGGCTTAGCATGTTTGTTTTTCCTTTTAATGTATGGGGAAGTGTCAAAGCTTCTGGTACTCCAAAATCACAAACAACTTCACTCACCTGAAGAGGGTCCCCAATTATCTCTTAACTGTTCCTTTCGAACGAAGCAAAAGCATTGGGAATAATCCCTCCGACTATATTAATTCCTTGTTCCCATCCATTGCGGCTTCGAAAAACCACCACCAGGAAGCGGGTGAAGCGCACGCCGCCGCCGCCGCTGAAACGGTCCGAGCTCCGCGTTTGGCAGATGGATAGACACTTGAGATGTTCAGATTAGAAGAAAGTGAAACTCTTTCGTTTCGGAAATCTGACAGAAACCATCGAGCATTACCGCTGCCCCGCGCTAGAGAAAAGAACGAAGCGAAAGTAAACCCGCCCCGTTGAGACCAGTGTCTTCCAGAGAGCCTTATTAAAGTCTCCAATCGATTCCTCATCAAAACGTGTCCAAATGGCAATGGAGCACGGGTTCGGCGGCTCGTTGCAACCCATTCAAAGCTTAGTTTTCGTTGGAACGAAAGAAGCATCGAGACGAGGACGGAAAAGAAGTATGCATAAGCAAAGGATTAATTTGATCGGCAGCAGCTGAGCGCTACTTCTTATGTTGCACAGAACATGATGCTCGCGCGTCTTCCGAAGAGGGGCACCAGGAAGAAGAGAACCGTCCATCGAGGAGCATGGAGACGAAAGCAGCCGTCGGATGAAACGTGAGGAGGAAGTGAGTCTCGAGTGCTTCGCAAACATTTGAGAGCATAAATCGAGATGTGATGGATCCTCGACCAAGACGGCGATGATGATAATGATGTTGTAGCCCGTGTTTCGGCCCTGTAAGATCGTAACGTAAGCAAATAAGCCAGCCAGGCTAAGCAGGGCAAACGAGCGTGAGAGTAAGACGAGATGACTCATCAGATATCGTACACAATTTCGCTTTCCGTATTGGCGATGTTTGGTTTTTTGCTGCAATGCCTTTCGGCATCGTGTCGGATATCAACGCAACGATTTGATTTCTGGTTAGGCTCATTTTTGAGAAGGAAAACAATATAAATAATGCTACGGCTGGATGCCGTTTCCTGTAAACATGTTGCGCGAATTCAACCGGGAGATGGTTGCATTGAATGGTTCCAGGAAGTTCGGAGTCGTGGGAATTTGCGAGGAAGATGAGCAGATTCGATTCAGGCTATTCAGAAAGGTTTGACAACATGTTTGTCTGAGAGGCATGAGATTACTCAGTCTTTCTTTGGATTGGTATAAAACCACTTTCATAAAGCTTCACAAAATGCTCGTAGAATATCCTATCCCCAAGAAAAATATTTAGCAACGTATTCCGGTGACTCAAGTTGCTGCATCATTTCTGATTAATCGCGTAAAGATGTGGTCCATTTGGTTGAGTTGATGAATCACGTAAGGGTTTGTTCAGTAGAGAAAGAATATTTTTTGTCTGCAACTTTATTATCAAATAATTGAACGTCGGCGAACTCATTTTGTAGAAATAAATGCTTTATCTGGAATCACATTTTTGATCTGAATTTGAATTTTCATCGCAGGATTATCGTTAATAGGATATAATAAAAAATTGTAAGGGGTTGTATCTAGGACACGACCGCATATTTTCGACGTTGAACTACGCAATTATATTATGCAATCCACTTGTTTACCACTTCAAACATTATTCTAGAATGCATCAAAATTTTTGTAATAGATTATGTTCTTCGTTACAAATAAATTTGATGAACGTCTTTTTACGTTTGATATGATGACCAGGACTACCATAATATGTGAACGGAAGAAATGTCAAACGATCATTGTATTTTACATTTCCCTCTGAAATTATTGCACATCTCATGTTTAGGTAGTTCTCGAACTGTGAATGTTCATTCACCTCTAGTATCTGAAATGACGATTTTCCCAGGCTTCTCAGTTTAAAAGTACGTTTTAGGGAAACATACTTCGGTCTGCACAACGACAAGCGAGTACAAAATTTCTCAACACCAAAAAATATCCCCGACTTGCATGTATCTGCAAAGCGGATTCCCCCAGGCACAATAATTTAGAAGTCCGTGATGTCTGTGTTGGGGAAACCGTAAATCGGACCAATCAAAACTTGGCAGTTAGGGCGTTTAGATAACGCTTGACATTTTACAGTTATTCAATTGTTCATCTCATGGAAAAAAAACATTTGATTAATTTTGATAGACGCGTAGAAATATTTCCTATCGATTGATGCACATATCTTTCCGATCTGTAGTTATAAGCACTCGAAACACGGGTAGGGTTAGCACACAAATCGGCAGAACAAATGTATGGGAAAAAGGAAGTTCTTCCAGTTTTCATGAATTTAAACCATTTAGAAATCAGCGAATTATAATGTATAGCATATTAAACAAATCTTAGAGAATTTTCGATTCGATTGGTATGAAAATCATGAGAATTCGTTCACAATAAAACTTTATTTCATAAAAATAATTCCTTGATAGATCGTAGATACGTTTGCTTCAATCGATTGATAATACACCCGACAAAAATTATAAGAGCAACAAAGTGCGACAACCAAATTTATAATCAACTAGCTGACCCGGCAAACTTCGTCCCGCCCAAAATTTACTTATCGTTATCACATCCAAGTTTTCTTACTAAGCGCACGTTCATGGGTCCAATCGCAGAACTGTTCATTGATTGATCTTCCAATATACCTTTTAAATTACCTTTTACTATAAAATTCTTAGTACTTCTACCAAAACTCGTCATTATAATATTATTATGTTTCATTATAATATTAACAAGTAACAGTAGTTTCTCCGTTACATGAAATAAATTCTTGATACATATGATAGAATAAAGACAGTGGACAATTCCTTTTTCGAGTTTTGCTCCATTGCATCCATTTTTACTTATATAGATAGAAGAAGCTATAGAAGTGCGTTTTATCACCCCAAAACCTCCACATGCCAAATCTGGTTTCATTTGCTTGATTAGTTCTCGAATAATGCAGAAATTTGTATGGCAGCCCCCCTTTAGAGAGAGGGGGGAGGAGTCTCGAACTATGATAAGAACCTTCCCCGACTCCAAAAACCCTTACATACCAGTTTTTATATATATATAAGTTAAGGAAACATCTGTGCAACTGGCTGTTAACAAAGAATGGGAACATTAGAAGATGCATGCTCTCAACGCATTCATGACAAGGATCATGAGATAGGCCAAAGATTGCAAATAGCCAACAACAATCTAAGCAGCAGCGATAAGGACTCCCACGACGAAAGCGAGAATGCAGGAATCCTAAACAAACCGATGAAGATGGAAACTGGAGGAACACAAACAGAAGCGCAATACCACAACAACGGAGGAGACGGAGATAAGCATGTTGGCGTGGCAAGAGAAGAGAAGGTTGAACGTTGTAGCAAATCTGTAAATAAATTAGTCTTAGTCCTAATGTCGTAGAGTAGAGTACTCTTTAAATCCGAAAGCCCGGATCGGGTCTTTAACTGGCGCAGTCGGTAGTTCCGGCCGCGAAACGTTTAAGTGTTTTTTTTTTATCGGGGGAATACCGATGAACTTTAAGAACTGATTGAACTGTGGTGTGTGTTAAACATTAAACGTGTAAAACGAGTGTGATATAGTGAGGAAAACACATCTTTCGCCTTCGCCGGAGCACCAAGTAAGTAATATTTTATATATTTCTACTATTTACTACTAAGACCAATAAAAACGTGACCCAATTTACCGCATTTATTGCGTATTCAGTCTTAAAGTTTTATGCTTTTTTTTATACAAATAGAACTAGCTTAATAAACGGATGATTACTCGCAAAATGGCGGAATCAATCCAAAAACAAATAAAGGAAATAATCCTTTTGCTTGAAAAACAGCATTGGCGACTTTCGAATTTGGAATTACCATTAGTGGGTAATCACTCCCAGAACGCGGTTAATAACTTTGATAAATTAAGGATCCCTGATCCTATTAAAATGATCCCAAATTTCGCGGGAGAGCCGAAAATGCTAGTTTCATGGCTAGAATCGGTGGATCAAAAAATCCAATTCATCAAGAACATAATTAACAATGAACAATTGATTAATGATGTAATGCCTTTGTGGGTGAGCATCATCAGAGACAAAATTATAGATAAAGCTAATGACGCTCTTGTAAATAGTCATACAAAATTAGACTGGTCGGCAATTAAATCTGCTTTAAAAGATTCTTTTGGCGACAAAAGAGATCTTTCCACACTTTGTACAAGTATCCCTTACTTGAAACAAGGTTCAAAAGATTTAACTTCGTATTATGAAGAGTGCCGAAACTTATTAGCTGATATAAAGGCGAAAATTTTGTTGAACGCCGAGACAAAAGTATGCGCTGTAGTTCTTATAAAAACATACGAGAGCATGATTACAAATGCTTTCATAGATGGCTTACATGCGAATTTATCGTCATTAACTCGCATTTATCGACCTGATAGTCTTTTAAAAGCCTACGAAAGTGCTTTAGATCAATACAACGCCATACAAAGACGACATGAAAGTTTTCCACAAAGAATGGTCCCTTTTACGAAAAACAATTCATTTAGAGAACAATCACAGCAGCAATCATATTTCATGCACAAAAAACCTTTCAGAACAGATCACAAACAAAATCGGCCTTCATTGATTAATACTAATCAGTTAGGTTCTTCGCGATTCATTAATCAAAAACAACCCACAAAAACAAATTATAATCAACGTTCTACCCCCAATTTCCAACCTTTTCAAAACAATCGAATTCATTACCAAGAAGAGATCCAGAATAGGGAACACGTAGGTAAAGTATCTCCTGACAGTAATGCCATTAACTATAACGAGTATTCATTAAATAAATCCGCTATTACTCAAAACACTCCTGAATTAAGGGATAACCTAAATTTTCAGTGGGATTCATACCCAAACCACAAATATATTTCATCTGGCCTCAAACAAAACCATAATTTCTCAGAGCAAAATCTAAAATTTTCAGAGGGATTCAGACCTCTTTCATATGATAAAGAAAACAGTTTCCTCCCATATCTGAATATTAAAACACAAATTGGAAATCTAAAATTTCTTGTCGACACTGGCTCTAATAAAAATTATATTTCACCAGAGCATATTCACCCCACAATGAAAATTAATTGCGTACCTCATCTAATTAAAAACATTTCCGGATCGCATAATATAGACAAATTTAGTGAGCTCAATATTTTCTTCAACTATAAATCACTACCAAGGCAGAAATTTCTTTTATTTCGATTTCATAAATTTTTTGATGGTCTAATCGGATACGAATCTTTAAAATCATTGGGCGCTATCATCGATACCGTATCCAACGAGCTACTAATAGGAAGTTTGAGAATTCCTATGAACAGAAAAACTTTTAACGGAACTGAAACGAACTTTCAGATCAATAATATTCATAGCAGAAAAACACTAATATCGAACAAAACACAAAATTCTTATACTGATCACAATGTTCAAATCGATCCAAGCATAATTAATACGAAAAATGTTTCATTATTCAACCCGAGTAGTAATCCAGATATTCTAGAAACTGACTTACACAACAAAATGTATTCAAGCAATCGAACAAATCTCCAAAACAAACAAGAGCATAATTATAGGAAAGAGCGAATAAATAGAACAGTACAAACGGGAATCAATCAAAATCACGCAGAAATTATCGAAAATTTTACTTATACGAAATCCAGAACTCAGCAACCCTCACATAAACTTGATAAAAACAACGGAAGCGATGGAACCGTTGAAAGGTTCCGCTCAACGAGCAACGAAATATCTCGTTGCTACAGACACAAATTCGGAAACTTGACAACTAATGAAATGTTTTTAAAATCATCTATATTACATAATAATACAATATTATCTCCCCCAGATTTCAAGCGTCTAGAAGCTCCTTACGATATCAAGGATAGTGAAGAAAAATCATTCAACTTGGCAAAATTATTTTGATATCGAAACGAATGCGATATGAATGTTGTGGTAAAATAAGACAAATCTCAAAGTAAAACAACCATCACAATAAATGCGAACCGAACACATCTAAAATGTTAAATGAACCAAACATTACTTCTACCATAACATTAATCATATTCTTTCCCTTTCCAGGAAATTCTAAAATTCTTTCTGCCCGCTTCTATCAACTATATCCATACAATCCAATGATTCTAGTAGAAATTCTGGTCTACTAATCATAAAAAAGCCCCAGCGATATAAGTCAATAAAATGTGCCCTAAAATCGACTAAAAAAAACTCTTCTAGTACCTTATAAAATAAAAATAGAACGGCAAATTAAAAAAAAAACATTCATGTTTCAATTCACATTCTATTGCCAAAAATAAAACAAGATCAAAATCACCGAATTGTATAAGATCATAAACTGAAGAAATAATAAAACATCTAGATAACAATAATTTTAGCGAAATCATAAATAGTCTAACAGACTGAAAGTAGTCTTCTGAAAAACAATGAGTAAGTTAGGTTTAAAATTATTCCTATAAGCATGAAACAAAACAGAAGCAGAAAAAGGGCTGATTTTTTTGCCGAATTTGAATTATTAAATTTGACTGAATTATTTAAATTATTTTCAATTGAGTATTCCTAGAGTCGTACAGCATATCTTCCAAACATATAATTAGTTAAACTTCGATTTACCTGACAATTTTTCCCATAAAAAAACTGAATTTCGTAACAAGTAAAGTAAAAAAAAAAAATTTTTTTCTAACAAATTTAGATCAAATCTATGAGTTCTCAAATCTAAATCCATCAGCATTTCACGATCATATGGAAATTTTTCGCATTGTATCGATTCTACAATTAGATAGTACGAGTTATTATATATTTTTTGTTAAACCTTTACAAGTGAGAAACACAACACTAAAAATGCCCGCCACCATCGCCATCATTAACAAAACCGGGCGAATTTTCCCACTAAGAAGTGTAGCCGCATATCCGATAAGAACCGTCTTGAAGATTTCACCAAGAACGAGTGTTTCACTAACTCATCAACTAGAGCCGATGATTGTACCGCTCAGGACTACTCTACACGAGCTGATGATTGTACCGGACATTCTGCCATGGATTTATATTGAGTCCGACTTGAACTTGTTTGTATTAAAGAGGCATAACACTTCGCAGTCAAAAAATGATGAAAACGCAGTCAAAGCTCTACTGAAACGGGACGTTTCAGACTCGGAGAAGGGAGAAGTTAAGGAAACATCTGTGCAACTGGCTGTTAACAAAGAATGGGAACATTAGAAGATGCATGCTCTCAACGCATTCATGACAAGGATCATGAGATAGGCCAAAGATTGCAAATAGCCAACAACAATCTAAGCAGCAGCGATAAGGACTCCCACGACGAAAGCGAGAATGCAGGAATCCTAAACAAACCGATGAAGATGGAAACTGGAGGAACACAAACAGAAGCGCAATACCACAACAACGGAGGAGACGGAGATAAGCATGTTGGCGTGGCAAGAGAAGAAAAGGTTGAACGTTGTAGCAAATCTGTAAATAAATTAGTCTTAGTCCTAATGTCGTAGAGTAGAGTACTCTTTAAATCCGAAAGCCCGGATCGGGTCTTTAATATATATATATATATATATATATATATATATATATATATATATATATATATATATATATATATATATATATATATATATATATATATATATATATATATATATATATATATATATATATATATATATATATATATATATATATATATATATATATATATATATATATATATATATATATATATATATAAAAAAAAACATTCATGTTTCAATTCACATTCTATTGCCAAAAATAGAACAAGATCAAAATGGAATTGAAATGGAATTGTATAAGATCATAAACTGAAGAAATAATAAAACATCTAGATAACAATAATTTTAGCGGAATCATAAATAGTCTAACAGACTGAAAGTAGTCTTCTGAAAAACGAAACCATGCTTAACCTTCAAAACCATCAACACAGAGCACGTGTTGTCGAGCGGGTAGTCATTGAACGAGGGTAATGATTTAAAGCAGGGTAGTTGAAAGTGTAGTCAACGGGTAGATTAGTCAAGTTCTCGCTGGATATAAAATATGGAGCAATGTCAAAATAAAGTAGTTCTAGCCTAGAGCTCAACCATCCAACATGTTCTTGTTCAACCATCTTACAGAACCTTAGGTGATTATAAGCTATTAAAGAAGGTCATTTAATAATTTTTCGGCGCTTCGATGCCTTTTTTGTAACGTTCTTACTATGCCTCATTCCTCGTCATTGTCATTGCCTCAATTGTCGAGTGATTTTTTTCTGATCATAAAACATATCAAAACAAAAATACAAAATTAAGCATCGAAATCGACTCAGCAACGACACAATGAACGTTCGTAAAAATTGTTAAATTGTTAAATTGTTAAATTGTTAAATTGTTAAATTGTTAAATTGTTAAATTGTTAAATTGTTAAATTGTTAAATTGTTAAATTGTTAAATTGTTAAATTGTTAAATTGTTAAATTGTTAAATTGTTAAATTGTTAAATTGTTAAATTGTTAAATTGTTAAACTGTTAAACTGTTAAATTGTTAAACTGTTAAATTGTTAAATTGTTAAATTGTTAAATTGTTAAATTGTTAAATTGTTAAATTGTTAAATTGTTAAATTGTTAAATTGTTAAATTGTTAAATTGTTAAATTGTTAAATTGTTAAATTGTTAAATTGTTAAATTGTTAAATTGTTGAATTGTTAAATTGTTAAATTGTTAAATTGTTAAATTGTTAAATTGTTAAATTGTTAAATTGTTAAATTGTTAAATTGTTAAATTGTTAAATTGTTAAATTGTTAAATTGTTAAATTGTTAAATTGTTAAATTGTTAAATTGTTAAATTGTTAAATTGTTAAATTGTTAAATTGTTAAATTGTTAAATTGTTGAATTGTTGAATTGTTGAATTGTTGAATTGTTAAATTGTTAAATTGTTAAATTGTTAAATTGTTAAATTGTTAA
The DNA here is from genome assembly GCF_029784135.1 of Toxorhynchites rutilus septentrionalis. Taxonomy (NCBI): domain Eukaryota; kingdom Metazoa; phylum Arthropoda; class Insecta; order Diptera; family Culicidae; genus Toxorhynchites; species Toxorhynchites rutilus. The sequence goes on from NC_073744.1 coordinate 54,156,672, forward strand.
ATTGTTAAATTGTTAAATTGTTAAATTGTTAAATTGTTAAATTGTTAAATTGTTAAATTGTTGAATTGTTAAATTGTTAAATTGTTGAATTGTTAAATTGTTAAATTGTTAAATTGTTAAATTGTTAAATTGTTAAATTGTTAAATTGTTAAATTGTTAAATTGGTCAATTGTTAAATTGTTAAATTGTTAAATTGTTAAATTGTTAAATTGTTAAATTGTTAAATTGTTAAATTGTTAAACTGTTAAATTGTTAAATTGTTAAATTGTTAAATTGTTAAATTGTTAAATTGTTAAATTGTTAAATTGTTAAATTGTTAAATTGTTAAATTGTTAAATTGTTAAATTGTTAAATTGTTAAATTGTTAAATTGTTAAATTGTTAAATTGTTAAATTGTTAAATTGTTAAATTGTTAAATTGTTAAATTGTTAAATTGTTAAATTGTTAAATTGTTAAATTGTTAAATTGTTAAATTGTTAAATTGTTAAATTGTTAAATTGTTAAATTGTTAAATTGTTAAATTGTTAATTTGTTAAATTGTTAAATTGTTAAATTGTTAAATTGTTAAATTGTTAAATTGTTAAATTGTTAAATTGTTAAATTGTTAAATTGTTAAATTGTTAAATTGTTAAATTGTTAAATTGTTAAATTGTTAAATTGTTAAATTGTTAAATTGTTAAATTGTTAAATTGTTAAATTGTTAAATTGTTAAATTGTTAAATTGTTAAATTGTTAAATTGTTAAATTGTTAAATTGTTAAATTGTTAAATTGTTAAATTGTTGAATTGTTGAATTGTTAAATTGTTAAATTGTTAAATTGTTAAATTGTTAAATTGTTAAATTGTTAAATTGTTAAATTGTTAAATTGTTAAATTGTTAAATTGTTAAATTGTTAAATTGTTAAATTGTTAAATTGTTAAATTGTTAAATTGTTAAATTGTTAAATTGTTAAATTGTTAAATTGTTAAATTGTTAAATTGTTAAATTGTTAAATTGTTAAATTGTTAAATTGTTAAATTGTTAAATTGTTAAATTGTTAAATTGTTAAATTGTTAAATTGTTAAATTGTTAAATTGTTAAATTGTTAAATTGTTAAATTGTTAAATTGTTAAATTGTTAAATTGTTAAATTGTTAAATTGTTAAATTGTTAAATTGTTAAATTGTTAAATTGTTAAATTGTTAAATTGTTAAATTGTTAAATTGTTAAATTGTTAAATTGTTAAATTGTTAAATTGTTAAATTGTTAAATTGTTAAATTGTTAAATTGTTAAATTGTTAAATTGTTAAATTGTTAAATTGTTAAATTGTTAAATTGTTAAATTGTTAAATTGTTAAATTGTTAAATTGTTAAATTGTTAAATTGTTAATTTGTTAAATTGTTAAATTGTTAAATTGTTAAATTGTTAAATTGTTAAATTGTTAAATTGTTAAATTGTTAAATTGTTAAATTGTTAAATTGTTAAATTGTTAAATTGTTAAATTGTTAAATTGTTAAATTGTTAAATTGTTAAATTGTTAAATTGTTAAATTGTTGAATTGTTGAATTGTTGAATTGTTGAATTGTTGAATTGTTAAATTGTTAAATTGTTAAATTATTATTTGTTAAGTTGTTAAATTGTTAAATTGTAATCACGCTACACAGGTTTCGAAAAATTGTTAGATTCGGTTATCGAGTTCGATACAGTTCGAAGTTCAGACTCAAATTCAGATTGAAATTAAGACTAAGGTAATAATGATAAATAATGAGATAATAGTGACACTTTCCTTCAATTATTCCAAATTGTCGTCTAACTAATTTAGTGTGTATGTATCATGTTCATTCGCATGATGCATTTATAATTTCACATCACTGCCGCTGATGAAAGAAGAAACATTTCAAACTGTTTAATGCTACCCTTCAAAAAACATAATGTGGAAGACAATCTTATCGTTAGTAAACTTACGAAAATTGATGTTTCATTATGTTGTCCCTTCCTGATGTTAAGCAAGACGCTATAACGGCTGCAACAGTTCTTTTCTTCGCGGCGCAGCATCGACAGCCAGACAGACAGGTCATGATCGCATTTTAACGATCGTTGCCCACGAAAAATCGCTTTTCCTCCCCAATGCCGAAATGATTGGTCCTAAGCCCCATCAGTCAGTCAGTCAGCTTTAAGGCAGATACCAATTTGATTCGTTTCCCGCCATCAGAGTGCATCGTTCGCCTCGGCACATAGATGAAAGAGCAGTTATCGATCGGAGAAGTGATCGTCGGTTCTAAGCCCATACTGTTTATATATAGGTGTCAAGGATGAGCGCGAATTGAGGCGTGTTTGCGTGATTGAGAAGTAAAGATGGTAAGAGAGAAAGAGACAGAGAAAGGAAACGCCTATCAGTATCAGCCAATTTGGCGGGATAAAACGTTTTCCTGGATACAATCTCGTTGATACTCGCAATGTTACGTAACACTTCGGAACAATCTCGATTGGTCGATCAATGGGACGTGTGATGAATGAAAGGTCGTACCTTTGGGGTGAACGAAAGTGATACTTGACTTTATGCGAAACGGCGATCAACACAATTGATTGCTTTCCTTCGTGCAAAGACTTTGCACGACCTCAAAACATTGTTCGTTGGAACAGTGTTCCCCCAGCTCCTCGGAGAATGAAGGCATTCTATCATTGTCGAAAGATATATTGGTTTGTATTCTCGTGAACAGCATGAGGCTACATACATCGAAGCAGAAGATTTTTTTTTCGAATGAGTTTAAAAATGTTTATGGTATACTTGTATTTAGAAATGACAAAAACTAACTTCCAATTAACGATCAAGATTATTCTGCTTTTATAATCATATTTTAGGCAGGGTAGGACTAAGCTAGTTTGGTTATAGGGGTAAGTTGGTCAGTGACGATATCTTGAAATCTAAGCGTCCAAAAAATTTACGATCAATGGATGAAAAATAGCGAATTGCTGATGCAATAAAATAATCAAATTGAAAAAACTTTCAATTAACTGACTAATTTCCAACAACGGGATTCCACGCTATCGATTACTATTCTAAACCGAACGAAACTTTTGAAGACTTTTATGTAGTTTTTAGATAGAAAAAATATGATAATTTGAAATTTTCGTGAATTTGTTTTTTTTCACTTGGCAACTTGATATTTGACAACTATTTTTGTTTTGATTTAATTAATTAATCTCTAATGGAAAACGCTTATTATTTGATCAAAAAGGACATATCTATTATATGATATATATGCCCTATACATTGACCAACTTACCCCGTATGTGGAGTTAGTTGGCCCAGCCCTACCCTATGTAGAGTATATAGAAACATTCGGTACTTACGCATTAGTGTCACCGGAGTCAAAATTCAATAGATAGCACTCATATTTCAAAGCAAAAATTAACCGGGCAAACGTATGCTGAAAGATCGTCTCCTATGTTTCGAACTAACCGGTGGAACACAGGTTTGCTTGCAAGACACCGCCGCTTCCGACGGCGGGTCGGCGGTCGACTCGGATTGCGTCACCTCGGCGACTTGAGGCCGCCTTGGTTCCTTATCCTCGTTAGATGGAGACTTCGTCACCATTCCATTCACCTGAGAATAAATTTCATTGCGAAAAAATGAATTCATATTGAAAATTGCAACTTTGGTGGCGTTCATACGTGAATGCCGCAAATCCCAAATACGCTTTTTCGTAGCACTAATAAATAAAAAAAAACACTACAAACAACAAGCAAACAACAATACAAAAAAACTGAGTGCGAACAATAAAATTGCTATCTATTGAATTTCGGCTCGGGTTACGCTAATACGTAAGTATCAAACATTCATATAAAATAGGTTTTCTTATGAACCAGCCTAAGGCTGAGAATCTCTCTAATAAAGACAACAACAAAAATTAAATAGGTTTAAGAAAGGCAAATATATTAGGTTGGTTATTTTTGGGGAGAAATTCAGATAGTAAAAACGTAAAATATGGCGATATTCTTGCTTGGTGGACTCCATCTTTGGAGTCTTTGGCGCTATAACTTGAGACTGAAAAGGACAATCACAACACTGTCAAAACACTTGTAGCACAGATTGTCGTCTTTAAATAGCCGTATAGTAGGATCCGATGCGATAAGTACAACACAAGATATGTTTAAGTGTTGCCATATATTTAAAAAATACGACATTTCTTTTTCCCCAATATGTGATCCGCCATTTTGTAACGACCGCCACCTTGGATTTTCAAGATAAAAAAATACGCAGTTTTATACAGAATGCAGAGATAAAGGTGTGTTCCGAATTTCAGATCAATCGGTCAACAGGAAAGGGGTCAAATTTATATTAAAGTGGGACAGCTCACAGACAAACAAACAAACATGTTACAGGGCATACAAATACAGACAAACATGTTACAGGGCAAGCTAAATAAAACCGTTTAACTAATAAAAACATTGGACTAAACTCTTTCACTTGAATGTAATTTTCAATTCCAAGAGGAACGGGCAGATTATTTTGCAGCAACGATGCAACGATCTTTCCGGATTCTTTTCGGTGCTCGATAACCACCATATGAAAAGAGTTGAGTGTGTGTGTGTGTGTGTGTGTGTGTGTGTGTGGCGGCTGCTCCGATGCCTCAAGCGGAACCAATTTTAGATGCTGTTACTTTCTTGGTCGCCTTTTCAGTGGCAACACTCTCCTCCCGATGGATTCCCTTCTGGCCTAAGGTGCACAAACAGGCTCTTGTTGACACCGTTCATCACCGTTCGCCACAACAGCGACAACATGCTCCAACCGCTGTTCAATTATAACTGGTTGGATTTCCGAACTGCGCTCGCTTATATATCGATTGGTGATTTCTATTTTGTAAGCAATTTTAAGGCTTTTAAAACAAGTTTTTGGATCAAAAAGTAACAAGTATATAACGCGTAGATATTTTATCTTTCGAATCAAGTGTTTCTCATACCATTTCGTTCAGTTGTTTAAGAGCTATTAACGCTCAAAATCTCGTTCAACGGCGTAACGCTTTCGTTTTCGAGACTTTGAATTTACACCCCAGTATAAAAATGGGAAACGTAGTCCTACGTCAAAATCGGATGAGTCCAAGTTCGAGCTGTTTAATAAGAAAGGTGAGTGTGACGGAAGAGCGAAAGGGGTCTCCAGGACCTGCATCTACAACTGGCTATGAAACACTATGAAGTGGATTTTTTTATGTCACTAGCTAGCATTTACTGCACCCTAAAACCTCCACATGCAAAATTTGGTTCCATTTGCTTGAGTAATTCTCGAGTAATGCAGAAATTTGAGTTTCATTTGTATGGCAGCCCCCCCCCCCCTCAGAGAGAGGGGAGGAGTGTCTATTCACAATGGAAACGTTTCGTGTCTCCTAAAACATTCGTATGACAAATTTGGCTCCATTTGCTGGATTAGTTTTCGAATTATGAAGAAATGTGTCTGTCATTTGTATGGCAGCTCTCCCTTAGAGAGGGGGTGGAGTTTCTAGCCACCGTAAAAATATTTATTGCACTCTAAAACCTCCACATGCAAAATTTGTTTCCATTTGCTTGATTAATTCTCGAGTAATGCAGAAATTTGTGTTTCATTTGTATGGCAGCCCCCCCTTAGAGAGGGGGGTGGAGAGTCTAACCATCATCGAAACATTTATTGCACCCTAAAACCTCAATATGCTTAATTTGGTTTCATTTGTTTGATTAATTCTCGCGTAATGCAGAAATTTGTGTTCCATTTGTATGGCAGCCCACCCTTAGAAAAGGGGGTGGAGTATCTAACCACCATAGAAATATTTATTGTACCCTAAAACATCCATATGCCAAATTTCGTTTCATTTGCTTGATTAATTCTAGAGTAATGTAGAAATTTATGTTTAATTTGTATGGCAGCCCCCCCCCCCTACTTAGATAGTGGGAGGGGTCTCAAACTATTATGAAAACCTTCCCCGGCCCCTGAAAACCCTACATATCAATTTTCTTTTCCGAGTCCATAAGAATCAGACAGACAGAAACCCATTTTTGTATATATAGATACCCTAAAAGTGCCCGTTTAAGAACAAAAGTCAGTTTTAGTTTTTATAAAAAATAAATTAACTATACTCGATTGGCAGAATGGTCTACTAATGATCTACTTTTACGTAATATTGACTGGAACACTGAAAAATTTGAAAAAAGTTTCAATATTGGAACACTTTGATTTTAAATGGGGGAGGGTGAATTTGTTTTCTGCTCATCACTGTATGTCGAGGGTACCTTATATTAACAAATCTTCGAGCGCATGTATGGATCGGCTTTGTACCTCTAAGCGGTAAACTTGAAAAAAAAAATAACTTTAATATTCGTTCGCAGTGTTATGGCATTTTTAGGAACCAAGTCCGCCCCTACCTCTAAATACCAAATACAGCACGATTTCTTGCATCATGCTTACCAAAATTCTACACAATGACAACAATAAAACTGTATGTCAAATATCAACGGTTACATTTATTACGTGGGGCAATACCGCGGCTTTATTCCGCAGCTGTGAATAACCAAATATCATTAATATTCCTCTTTGCGTCTGTGCAAAATTCGACCAGTAGGTCAGTGAACCACCGATAGACACCTCTGTGTGCGCGACCTAGTGATGAGTACTTACGGCAGTGTTTCAAAACACCAATTCACGATATCCTGCCAAATCCAAACCACCAACGCTCAACTTCCAGCAGCCTCCGTCCCCACCGCCGCCGCCTTTCCTCATCCGTCGGTGTTGTGATGACTGATTGATTAAAGTTTGCAAAATCATCATCGTCTCAGAAGATCGACCGTTCCGTACTCGGTTCGATACGACGACCAGCGCCGGAGAAGAAAGGGAAGTTCAACCCAGCCGGGTTATTGGTATAATTGCGGTTGCGAAAAAAGAAACAGACCCAACGGACGGACAATTCGAATCTCGCACACAAATTATGCTTCCTTTTTCGTTTCACTCGCAAGCACCCACAAACCTAGATTGCAATTGCCTAACATGCGACCATCAATTTTAATTAGCAACGCTCGGACCGGTAATATTTAATTAGGTATGCGCCAACGGATTTGTCGCACGATAACCGTGATTATCACGGAAGGGGGAAGTGGGACAGTGGCGGATATGAAGACGCTACCATATGGCGAATTTTCGAAGGAAAATATTGAATAATGTGCTAAAGGTAAGATGTTTTACGGAAACGATGAGGCATACATTTTGTTCCACACCAAGCACGGGACTTTTGCATTCACGCAGATGATTTATGGCAGCTTATTTTACCCTGCAATCCCGCCGACGCACTCCATTCAGCGCAATCGGAATGCGCT